>NW_027282617.1:0-108578 GCF_046629955.1 Centroberyx affinis | reverse complement strand
AAAACCATTGCTCACTGTCATCCATTGTCACCCCACACCCACCACACACACTGGGATACACCAGCATAGACACTGGGAAATGGACATTCACACACGCTTACACACACACACACAGTGTGAAAGGTGTCTTGCTTTTGTCTGGCAGAGCATGAACCAGACACAGGGACTGACATCAGAGAGAGAGAGACAGAGAGATGGAGAGAAAGGATGAATGAGAGAAAAAGTGTTGACAGTCAAAGCAAGTGAAGATATATGGTGATATATTCCACGCAGTGAGGGGGGAGAGTGAGGACAGAAAAAGAGAGATGAGATGAAGGTAGTGAGAGGGAAAGAGAGAGAGAGAGTGAGGTTACATAAATTCACAGAGAGAGGCGCAATGAGAAATGTCTTGGTGGAGAGCATAAATTCAGCTCCAGGAGCAGGCACTCAGGTTGAGAATGTGAGAGTAAACACACGCATGCACACACACAACACCCAGGCACACGCATGCATGCAAACACATACACACTCAAACACATGCACCCACACGAGCATACACAAGCACATTTAGACTATACTACTGATATTTTCTCTCTTGCACACACACATGCACTCTCACACACACAAGGACATTTACCGACAACCTTTTGGTTATAGGCCATATACACAGAGTCATTAAACAGACAATTTAATATTTACTGCCTTTGGAGACTATATCATTAAAGCCTGACCCAGAAGCTAAATGCAGCCTTGTAAGTTACCATTCATAGACCGATTACATTTTATGGTTCTTACCCTGAACATTAAACCAAATGCAATAGGACGCAGAGTAGTATGGACAGTAACACCCATTTTAACACACATTATACCATGGACTTGCACTGTATCATTAAATGGCAACACATTGTCACATGCGGGGCCATTTACACAGTTTACAGTTCAGTTCTCTTGCAGACTGTGTTAGCTCACAACAAATTATTAATTTGCCAGTTCAGTCCAAGACCATTCATATGTACTGGCCACACAGTCCATTGCTTTCAGTGACCTTTTGTAAAGAAAGTTATATAATTAGCAGAGTTTTATTTGCTACTTTGGTCAATAGCCAAGCAACACTGTTGAAACGCCAAGTCAGAGATGTGGTGTAAGGTTGGCTTTCGTGCATGTGGGATTTTAACAGTTTAGCAGTCATCAAACTAACACATGGAAAGAGTAATACCTGTACAGTAGGTGTGTGTGTGTTCATGTGTGTGCGTGTGTGTGTGTGTGTGTGTGGCAGGGGACAAGACCTTTCAAAGAGATTTCCCTTAATGGAGAGATGGCCTGATCCGTGGGCGTAAAGGTAGAAGCTGTGACTACACATTGAAATAATGAGCCTTATTCCACTGTAGGGAAAACAGCACACAATGACTGCAGGGAAATGTCTCCATGTTAGCTGAAAACAAAAACATGACCAGCAAAAGACTTTGATAAGGCATCAAAACCCAAGGCTACCACAGGAGAGACAGCATAGGGAAAGGATAAATATTATAATAAAAAAAAAAAAAAGAAACAGCACCTGCATAACTTTGAGTGTTCCTTGTCTAGGTGCGTTTCCAACCAAGGGACAGCCGCAAGGTTAAAGATAGCAGAAGAAAAAGCTTTGGCAGCAGGATTCATTCAGTGAACCTTAACTTTTGACATCACCGGCTGCTGATTAATACTGTACATTTGACTTTTTAATAGTTTCATTTCAGATTCACCTATGACCAGTGCTTAATTCGTAAATGATGAGGTCCCGGAACACCAATCATACATAAAGGAAACTGCAATGGCTTCAGCCATTTACCAGAGAAATTCTGGTTCGAGTAGTTACGCATCAATATTCAATATAAATACTGAAATACCTGATTGGCATCACTGATTGGGGTGTGGCCAGACCTTTCAACCCACAGAGAGCAGTGCAGCAGCGGCTTTCTGGCCCATGTGAGTTAGTATTGTTTTATTCGTTAATGGAGAGCACTACAATGTTTTATAAAGTGATTAGCGCTGTCAATCATAGGTTGCAGTATCACAATACTTCTCCCTTTAGTTATTTTCTCCTCAGTAACCCTGTAACAGGAGTTTATCTCAGTAGGTAAAGTGTCTGCCTCTCGTGTGGAAAGTTGTGGGTTCAAATCCAGGCTTGTCCTGGTCATTAGTCATTAGTTGTCAAGAACAAGCGGTATGTGTTCTAATAAAAAGTCTGGCCGTTGTGAATAGCTTCAACAATGTGGTTGCAATGAAATGATGAACTTTACAGAAGTCACGGGCCAACACAAAAGCTGGTGCTAAGCCTTAACTAATAGAGTGTGTGTCCGATCTTCACAACATGTCAGCTTTTGTGTGTCTTTCTATCTTCTGTTTTGTCTGTCTTTTCAAATTGTGCTCGGACCCGCAATTGCCGCTTGCGGCTATATTTACCAATTATTTCTGGACACTCAACATAGCGTGCAATTGCCCACATATTTAACTGTGGGACTTAAGCTCCGCACTTGAAATTCTGTTTCGCAGTCATCTATGCAAATATGAATTTCGATTGTCCCAGCAGAGACCTAATAGATTACAGAATATGCTAACACGTTTACAAACAAAAAAAATCATGCTTACCTTGTCTAATTTTCCAAAATAGTCCACAAAGCGGACATATGGACAGCAAATTCAACTTTTAGCCATGACGCTGTCTGAAGTTTACCATAACACACTCTGCAGAGCAGCTCACTCATGTGTGACGTGATTACTATGCGCTTGTTGTTACTTTCTAATAGGGTAAACACCTGTCTTCCTATGGAAATGAGACAGGTTTTTGGAAAGGAGGGGAAAGGAAAGAAGAGGCAACTATTGTGAGTATTACATGGCAGACCAAAAAAAAAAAAACTTTCATGCCACCAGGTGCCGGGTCCACGCAAATAGGTACCGGAATGCAGGTAGTCCAAAACCGTGAGGACAAATTAAGCACTGCCTATGACACAGCAGGAATACCTTAGCTTCACACTCTAGGCTGTTTTTTCATGTGATAATCTTATCAACACATTGAATATTTTCTATCCGTATTGAATACTGTTGATCAGTGTTTAGACTGACAGCACATTGGTAAATCCCACTTGTTTGAATGCAAATATGTTGGATAAATCATTTAATCTTCAAGCTTAAGTCACCGTCTCTATGGTTTTGTATTTGCTCTACTATTGTAGTTTGTGTGCTTATTCCTGTGATTTATTAGGAGAGAGAGCAGCAGCACAAGTAGCCTGGCCTGGTCTCTCCGGGCCGGGCTGACACTTAGGTAATCACGCAGCCTGTCCCCGAGCTACGGAGGTCAAGTCAAGGTGGGCCCAATAAACAAACCTCTTTAGCCCCTCTGTTTATTGAGGTGGGGGCTTCGCCAAAGCAATTGAACCTTTCACCGTAGCCTGACGAGTGCATGCTGAGCGTACAGCGCACACACATAACCCCCGTAATAAGACTACTGCATCCCCCCAGAGCACCATCCACATTCATTAGCTAGTCATGAAAGAGTGGAGAGGGAGAGGAAGGGAGGGAGAGGGTGCAAGAGAAGAGTGGAGAGTGGTCTAGAGAGAGAGGGAGAGAGAGAGAGAGGGGGGGGGGGGAGATAGGGAGAGAGAGAGGGAGAGAGAGAGAGAGAGAGATAGGGAGAGAGAGAGGGAGAGAGAGAGAGAGATAGGGAAAGAGAGAGGGAGAGAGAGATAACAAGTACCTCTCGGCTGTACAATTTGTTTTGGTCCCGTCGATAGGATTTAGACTGATGATGTGACCGGGTCAAAAGGGAGCCTCATTACTCAGCTATTTGGATATTTAGATACTTCGTTGGATACTAACAGTAACTCACTCTTTCTAGTTTAAAAACAAGCAGGTAATCAAGCTCTCTGCGGTTTGTTGGCCATTGTCTGCAAGGCCAAATGCTGAAATGCAGCAGAAAGGAAAACAGGCGTGAAAAACACATTGCCCTGTCTGGCTGTGTGATGCAATGTGGCAGCAGCTCCCTTTTCTTGAGATAAAAATGCTCTAAGCAGTTCCGTTTACAGGTCGTAAACTCCGTTACATTTTTTTAAGTGTAAGGCATTAAGCCACATGGCTCATGGATAGCTCCACAAATTGGAATCAAAATGACTTTGGAGCTCAGGTTTACGCTGGGTTTAAATCAAGGTCCCGTTCTATATTCGCACACACAGGAGGCTACGCTGCCTTATTAATAAGATGAAACTGTGCACTGGCTCTCATTTGAATTCAGTGGAATATTTCCATATTTGCTTATGGTAGAGACTTTCTAAAAACTGTGTGATGCACTCTAATGGCTCATTCTCAAGCTGATTTTCATGCTTCAGGGGATTTTTTTTGTATTCTATGCAAATTAGCTTTAACTTTTTTTCCTCTTTGTTTTTAGTGTTTCATATTAGGAACAAACTGATTCTCCGGAGCCCAAATTAATGGTAGGATACAACATTAACTTTTTTCCCCCAACGTTAACTTTTCCCCACTGCCCCAGTCAGATTAATTTTGGAAGAGATACATTAAGATGTGTCACATTAATAAAAAAATGTAACTAAAAATCTGCTTACTAGACAAATTACAATTGTTTCCCTGTAGCAGCCTGGGAAAAAAATGCTTTGCATGCTTGATGGGTCTCCAATGTGTGAAGAACCTGGCGGTGGAGGAGCACTTTTTTTGAGAGTGTTTAAAGGCTTAGATCGATAGATAGATAGATAGATAGATAGATAGATAGATAGATAGATAGATAGATAGATAGATAGATAGATAGATAGATAGATTATTTACTGTAATAAATTCAAAATAATATAATTTGTGACACAGGTTTGAGTAGATTTAGTCATTGTTTTTGAACAGTGTTTGTACCAATACTATAAAAAAAAACAAGAAAGAGCATGCAGGTCATACCGCTTGCTAGTCTGCTCATTTTATTCTTACCACTCTCTGCTTTTCTCTTTACTCATTTTTTCAACTATGTAAAAAGGATCCTCCCATTTTTGGAGTCGCAGTGTGAAACAGTGTCATTCAGGAGACATGGTCACGGGCAGAGGGAGCCAGGGAGAGAAAGTAAGCAAGGGGGGAGGGAGGAGGAGGAGAGGTGGGAAAATGTGCCAGGACACAAATCAAAGGAGAGGTTGTACTTGGCCTGTTCACAGGTCAGTTAGTGCCTCATTTGTCAATTCACCTATACAAATTAAGGCAAAATAATTCATAACATTTTGGGGAAAAAGATTTGATTCCGGCCAGTTGGACCGCATTTTCCACCTCATTATTTCCCATAAGGAGCTACCTGGGAGCTAGTGACAATCAGTGCTTCCAATTTCACAGGCTTAGATTGTAAATAGCCACACAGTGCAGCATATCTCCTCGCTGGGATCTCTGTTGCTGTGCGATAGCTTGCATCAGCTAGCTGCACGCTCCGCACAACAGGTCAGCTTGGGAGCCTTGCCCAGGGATGGCATGACATTATACCGGGCGGCGGCCGAGCGGGTCACCCCCTCCCCGGGGACGTGTGGGGATGTGGCTGCGGAGCATTCGGCCTGACATTTGGAGAACAGGTGGATGACACGATGGTGGACGGAGATAGAGAGCAGAGGGAGATTGAGATGGAGATGTGGAGCTGTTTGAGATGCACTGTGGGGATGACAGGGGTCAGCTAGCCCCATCTCCTGGTGGCAGCTACCGAGATTAGAAAACCGTCAAACGTCCTCTGCTATACGCATCTGAATGGCAGCTGTATAGATGTGCTGTGAGTGGCTGCATGTGGCCCCTCTTGTCCTCTGTGTGCGGTTGTGCAGAGAAAGAAGGGGAGCAGGAGGATGGTGTGTGTTCTGCGAGAATGCCATTAGTTTCGGAAGCAGTAATTCACAGGAAATCGAAATTCACTCATGAACTTGCTCTTTCTTTATCACATGTATTATGTTATGTAAAAAAGAATGCATTTTTATACATGTGCTATACCATGCAGGGTTTAATGTCATCATCAGCCTCAGCCTGCCTTGAAGTCAAGTTGCTTGCGTTCATGTGTTCAAGCGCACACTGATTAAACTAGTGGTTAGAAGAAAATCTATCTCGATGTTTCATTGTGCCGGAGGACCCCTGCTGGGTTCATAAGGATCAGATACAGTTCTGAACTTGTTCTTTTTATAATATGTATTATGTCATGTGGAAAAAATTGGTTTTTCTACATCTGCTACCATGCAGTATTTAATGTCTTCATCAGCCTGCATTAAAGTCAAGTTGCTTGCGTTCATGTGTTCAAGTGCACACTGATTAAGCTTGTAGTTAGAAGAAAATCCATCCCGATGTTCAATTGTGGCAGCGGACCCCTGCTGGGTTCGTAAGGATCAGATACACTCTTAGTCCTCTGTCTCCATTCCCACTCTAATTACAGCTCAAATGTAAACCCATTATCCCTCGCCACATTATGAGTTACCTCTAGCTATTCTGAAACTCAAAGAAATGAGGATTTTTGGATTTTGATAGAAATCGACAGAGAGCGTGGTGATAACGATTTGAGCTGATGAATGCAATTAGTGGAGAAGTGCTAACAGCATGGCGGTAATTGGGTCTTACAAACTAAAAGCCTGCCCTTACCCAGCAATTAGAGCAACCTCCTTTAAAGTTAGTCAATTGTATTGCTGTTAATGGCCTATGCTTGGCTGAAGCTGAGCAAGAGGTGGTCCAGTCCCCTTTCAAATTGGCCACTGCCCCGTTCCTTTGCTCATCACAGGGTTTCAAAGCTCTGTTGAATTTCTAATCTGTTGAAGAATTTTGAAGTAATAAATGTGTCAGTGAAGGTAATTAAATGCTCCAAAGACTGTATTATATGGTAGGGTGTTTGATATATGTTGCTTGTTGTTACATATCATTAACTTTGGAATGAGCAATCATTTCATAGAGCGTGTGTAATTTAAAGGGGAATACTGCCAAATTTCAGCTTTCAGATATATTACTCCTATCCTTTGCTAGTATTAGCAAGCACTCAGTAGTGTGTCCAGTAGCTGGAAACAAAACAGAAGAGTTTGACCTGCCCCTTAATGTGTGACATTATATGGGACAAATCCATAGAGAATTAATTTGAAACGGTGCAAAAAAGTGACTGGGATGGTATTCAAGATGATTTTCTGGACGAAAGGTCACATATTTCTAATTTAGAACAGATGGCACTACTATGAAATACAGTCTATTTATGTTTAAGCAAAGATTCAGTTCAGCCCATGAATTCAATCTCTCAAAAGACAAAGAAGGAAGTCCCGCGCACAAAAAGGTCACTTTTTACCTTTTATATAACTTGTCTTGAGGAAAGTCGATAGACAGAGATGTCGGTAGAATAAATTGGTGCCAAGGTGTTCTTTGATATGATTTGAGCTTGGGGTTCGTACTGCTCCCAGCACCACTCTCTGTGAAGTGGAGTCAAGTGGCGATGTGCATGTTATGCTCATGGATCTACAAATTTCCTTTCTCCTCCCAACTTTTGTCAATGAAGTAGTTATAGGCTGTACACCAGCATGACATCACAGATTACAGTCTTGCTTCTCTGGTGTTTGGCTTCAGAGAATACTTCATGCTCACTCGTACTGAATGAGCTGCCGGAGGCTATAAGTCTACAATATGTGAATGCTTAAGTTGAGCTGTATTCCCCTAAACACTCTACAAAGGAATCTAAATGAGTATTTTCTAAAGAGGTACATACAGAATACATGCCTATAGTACGTACCACTGGCGTTTTAAAAGCTTCAGAGGAGCAGGCGGGGGCATCAGGATTATGACGAGACAGGAGTTGACAGGTGCAGCTATACTCACTGAAGCCTGCGACGTGTTAGTGTAGAACCAGTCCGATGGAGTAGAGAAAGCAAGGAACAAGGTAAACTCTACTATCCCTTCAATGAAGTTTTGAGGTCAAGTTTTCAAGTGCAATAAATAGGACATACATACAAATGCTAGTAATCCAGTAATCTGTCAGATGTCGCATACACACTCGTCCATGCACACCTGCGTCCATACACACCTATACATATCGTTTGCATTAAAATACAACTTAAATAGTGCAAAGTACAAAAAGACCTACTGTACGTCTTATCACAAGTCTTTTACAATAATGCATCCTGTACTAACTAGTGCATTAAAATCCCATATACAGCATTATCACATTAAGATAGATAACCTTCAAAAAGCAAAGGCAAATAATAAGTTACTTGTTGGGTTAACCTTTGTGAAAAGTCCTAAGTATGACTACTTGAGGAGAAGTCGTCACTTTGCCTTTTGATTTCATAATCACAGAAAGGTGATTTACAGCAGGGATGTGATTGCCTGACTGCTTAGCAAATGGACATTATTGTAACATCTTGCTTTGAGACATCTCATCTAGCTGCCATTATCATTTGAAATAACTCTCTCATGTGCCTCTAGGATTTTTTTTTTCTTTTTTTTTTTTTAGTTTGAGGGCTGGTTGTTGTGGCACTACCTTTATTAACACCAGCGAAGACTCCTCCAACAGCTCAACATCTGTCTCTGAATCGGCACAGCACTATTTCAAGATGGCTGGGAATATGTCAGGAAAGTTTAATGTCCTCTCTAAACGCTAATTCCCTGTACTTATTACTATTACAGATTGGCAGCCCCCAATCGTAAATTTAACACATTTGCTTTAACAACTGTCCCCTGAAAGCTCTTTTCTGTGCGGGCGCAGTTAGATAATATAAATCCTAACAGACATTTATGAGTGCTCATCTGTAGCCAGGCGATGTTGGGAAGGAAGTCAGAGAGAAACTCGTCAGCCATTCAGCCCTGGGTAGTTTCCTCTCTTTTCTTTTAAAGTAATGCTATGCTATGGCCTAGTAGTTATTCACCAGAGGCTGGATACTGACTGAATAAAGTGAAATATAAGCTTCTAAAATACAGTCTATCAATCGCCTTCCTACATCTCCCGGCTCCGCTCCATGACTTTTTGCCTTCCGGCTCACATCTCCCCAGGAATGAAGTGCGGCGCTGAGTGTCCACACCGGACCATAAAAACAGCAACCAAGGCTGAGCATCAAGTTTATGTGAATGGACTGGAGCATAAAATGTAATGGGTGGAACCATTGGAGTTGTCCTGGAATGGCTTTTTTAAAAGGTTTGTCGACATATTTTTCAGGAGGATGGTCTATTAAAAAGAGGGACATTTATATTGAGTTGTCAGTGGGTGGACAGGTCAGATGCTCCTTTAATAGTGTCCTCAGGTAACCAGCAATTCAACAGGGATCAGTGATGGCTGCCGCCTTACCACTAACCAAATTACACTGTTTTCCAGGGTGAGGTATGATTTAGAGCAACAGAATAACTGTACCTCTGCGTTAGCATTGTTAATGTGATTAGATGTCAGTTTGATTTAGGAAAGAATAATCTCAATAATCATCAGCTATGAGTAATTTGAAGCTAACTTCTCTTTATTTTCAAACTGTGCCTGTTGCTCTACTTTTAATGGAGTCTGCCTTCTCCTCGGTGTAATGAAGATGTATCTGTCTGTGTTTCAGATCGTTGTGGTGCTGTCATTGTTACAGATATGTACAGTTTAACTGGCACTCTTGGAGTGAAAGAGGGCCCTCATCTCCCTTTAGTTGCACCAGTGCTCTGTGTTTCGTGACACTGTGCCTGTCACTCAGTTCTGAAAGGCATTAGTGGAATCTGCTTAAGATGAAAAACATGGGAATCCAGTTGGAGAGCAGAAATGGCAGCCATTTAGAGCAGACATGACGTATCTTTGACAGATAACCAGCGTGTGTGCATGTCAGATGAGAGACCAGAGAAAGGAGTAGGATCTCTCGTCTGCTTCTGTCTTTTGTCTGCCTCTTTGGAAGCCTGTTACAGTCATAGTGAAGCTGAGCGTGGACTAGTACTGTCGATGAAACCTTCTGAGACTGTAATTTTAGGCATACTATAACTTTGAAATTACTGGGAAACGTTGATCTAAATTATAAAGCAATGCAAAGCTCAGTACTTACTAACCATAAGCCTACACCAAGACACACCACAAGACATTGGCAAAAGTATGGTATCTGAATTCCTGTATGAAAGAGAGGTCTTAGTCATACAGATCAAAACTCCCTGCATCCCTAGATCTCTTAATGCCATACCTCTCAGGCTGATTTGCTCCCATCCAATTCCAAACGGCAAAGAAAACAACTCCACAGACTTCTAATTTGGTCAGTAAAGGTAATCCATCACTGAATGAGAAGCCAACAATTGAGAACACCAATATCAAACTATAAATGTTTACATTTTGAAAGAAGTTCCATTTCATATTAATGTGCGCATTTAGGAACACAGTGAGAGCCGAGACAAGACAGGAGTGGGGTCTCACTTCCGGTTTCTGCTTGTAAACAAGAAGAGGTAAGATACCGGGAGTGATTTCCAATTTCCGCTTATTCCTCTCCAAAATAAATCTTTCAACCAATAGCTAACATTCTCTGTGTTTACGTTAGGACCCGGCTTCTGTCAATCACAGCCCAATCAACCGAAGCAAGATGCTTGCGCCAGCAATAGTCTGTAAAATGAAACAAAAGAAATGTCAAAATGTAAAAATTAAAGCTAGATTTTACACAGTTACAACTATAATTTGCTGCCTTCTTTACTGGAAGTAAGTTGTACTATTTAGACAGCATTTGAAGACAGCCTTCCAAAATATTTACTTTTAAAAACAACTAAAATAAAGGAAAAATGGCACATATCTCATGATGTGATGAAAGCACTGGAAAACCATCTGCAGTAAGGGAATGCAAGAAATGAGCAAAAAAACTCCAATCACGGTGGAATGGTACTTTAATGTGTTGAACCTCCTCTTATTACATTTACAAGGACTGTCAAGAGAATGGAGACCGTGTCGAGACAATACTTTATTTGCAGTAGGTTTTGAGTGTGGGTATATGTCTTTTCCTGCCTCGCTGCTGCTTCTGCTGCCGCTGCTGCCCCTGGATTTAATAACTTTAGTAGCCATTCACTTATAAGGGTGCATGATTCCTTGAGGGAGTCCAATTGATCAGTCAGTGGTGGGCTCTAACATTGTGGCAGCCAGATGAATGGTGCTGACATGGACTTCATCTAACCCACTAAAGCACACATTCAGGGAGCGTGAGGGCCCACTCATCTGTTTCTACACCCTTTCTCTCAAAAGATTTTCCTCAGTGAGGAAAGGTACAGTATAAAAGGAGAATTCAGCTCTTTCTGCCAGGAGCTGGCCTATGAGAATAAAGACCAATGAGCAAGGAAATACTCACACATTATTTTAGTAATTGAAAGTCTCCATATTGCTCCCATATGCTAGTGTCTCGAAAGCTTCTTGTAGCAGTTGGGCTACGGTTGACTTGATTCTCGGTGTGCTTGTTCTCACAGGCACACTAAACCACTGAATATCGGCCCACTAAAGTCTTCCTTCCCTTAAACTACTGGCTGTGTGCCTCTCTCTCTCTGATATGGGCTTATTTCCCGGGCCTTGCTGGACATGATTGTCAGCTCAGCAGGTTTACAGTTGGGTAGAAGTGAGTCAATCTTTTCTGAATACCGTAATCCAATTAAACACCAGTCTTGTGAGAATTGACTCCGCGTTACTCACTAGGCAGAGGAATGAATGTTTCATAAACCAATACCTCAGTGCGGTTTGTACGCTGTGACATGAAAGGATTCTCTGGCCTGCACCGAACATCTATCCATTTGAGGTGTTTTAACTGGATCTATTTTTAATACCCCTGCACATTTCCTTTTAATGAGCGTTTTTGACTTTGAATATATGAAAATGGTGGCTGTGGTCCGTTTGACAAAGTAGATTTTACCTGGAAAATATGCTGCAGTCAGTTGCAGTCAGTTGTGTTCAGGCTTTGCCGGGTCTACCTAAATGGATTATCGGCATCTGGAGCAAACAGTATGATTTGAATCATTACTAATTCATACTGTGCCTCTATTGTATGGCCTACCACCTCTGTTTTTATGGCTGCTGCTGTTTCTGCGGTCTGGGCCTGTGGCCAAGACGTGACTCTGTTTTCAGTGTTTCGAGCTTCCTCTGCATTTGCAGACTGAAAAAGGCTGGCAGCACGCTGCATGAAGCAAGATTGCACCAGCAAATAAGTATATTTTGTTCTCTTTCCTTCTCTGGTGAAAGCCCACTGAAGCTGGACTTGTTGCTTCGTGCCTCAGTGGACAAAGAAGTTTGGTTCCTGTCTGGCCGATACAGCTGTTCATGTCAACAAGGCAGTCGAGAAATAGCATTGTGACATTAATTCAACGTAACGTTTTCAGGCACCCGACTTGGCCTCACACGATTGGCTACCAAGGCCTGTCAAGTGGGCTTGTTTGATCCCTGCACTCACCATCCAGATGGCTAGGTTATTCATTAGTTCACAACAGTTTCATAAGTGACTTGCTGTAAATTGCTGTGCAAATGCTTAAATAATTGGTTCGCCTCTGTAATGTACTTCTGCAAAAAGCTTTTTTTCCCCTCCTGCACGATCTCGGCTCCCTGTGTGTGAGCGAGCGCGAGGACATGCAGGGGCGTATGCAGCTGATAATCATATAACTAGATTAAATCCTGTCTGTGATTCACTGTGTATTGATTCCCCTCTGTATTGCGGAACACGGTCATTAATAAAGAAATCATATTGTGCTTCATATTGTGCCCTTATCAGTTTGAAGGAATTGTGTTTTCGTTGCTCTGATGTCAGTGAATCACCATCAAAGTGGTGTAGCTAACCATGAAATAGCCTTATCTGAATATTCCCCTGTCTGCAGTTATGTAACAGGTCATTGATATTCAAGACTTTGTGTCTTTCTTGTGTTTTTCATGTAGCAGGTCCTTGATGAATTCAAACCTTTGTGTCCACAGAACACCTTGAATAATACTCTATAGATTTTACAGTACTCTTGTCCAAACAATCTTGAGAGATTATAGCATTAGGACAGACAAACAGATGACCTTCACTGTTTCTGCATAATGCCTGCATAATGATGAATTAGTAGCCTTTGTGTTTATATTGGTGGTACAGATATCGGAACTTTGTGTATTACATGAGATATTACATGAGTAGTAAATTAGTTATATGTTCTACTGTATCTATAGTGAAATGGAGAAGAACTCAGATTACTGTTTTGTGGAAAATAGTAACTCCATGTGTTAGTTTTTAAATTTTTGTAATCTGATATTAGTTACTTTTTAAAATAAAAAGTGAAAGTCCTGCAGCATCTTGTGCAGATAACATGCTGCTAATTGAAAAAACCCCAAAACAAAACCTTTATATACTGTCTGTACGTATGCTTGTTATGAATACGATTAGCTTGTTGTTTTAAGAACAGAGTAATACTCTACCATTATACATTTTTAAATGATCAACAACACACTGGGCAGCACAAGTCATTTTACTGTGGCATGTGTTTGAAGTGGGTAACACACCCTGATGAGTTACTTTTAAAGAGTACCTTTGTAATGTAATTAGTTAATTTTAAGGGAAATAACAAAGTAAAGTAACTAATTTATTAAAGTAACTTCCCCCAACACTGGTATCTTGTATGTCTTGTGTTTTCTGTTTACACTGTTGCACTTACACTGTCAAACAGTACAGCGCGGTGTCAGCATGTGTATCTTGGATCTGTATGTGTTGTAAGTTGTCAATTTGACTGTGGTTGATAAGTAGTTTCTGCACCATTGTCTCCATGACAAATAAATACATCAGAAATCCATAGCTTTATACTTGGCAAATAAAGTATTTCTGAGTCTGATTCTGATTTGTTGCAGACAGCGGTGAAGTCACCCTGTCAGCATCAGAATGAACATCATGCTTCTCTTTTTCATGTATCCCCTGCTCTATCTTTTGCTTGACTGGCCAGGTGAGGCAGATACACCCAGTCATGCAGTTGACAGTTAGAAGCCTGTGTTGCTTTTGATGCCTCCCTACCTACATTTTAGATCAATTGTGTGATTGCTGTAGAACCTGAAAGCAACCTCTAGCTTCATGTAACGCATTTGATTAGTTCTGCAGAATGCAACGATGTGATATGGACAACAAGATACCACTTTATCCAGTGACTGGCATCAAGTTTCGGTACGGAAATGAATGTGCAGTGCCATCCCATAAGGGTTAGCAGACAGAGGTATTTCTCAAAAGCGATCTGAGCTGGAAAAGGCCCAATCCTGACAAATTACATCCTACTTTTGATTTACATGCAGCCTAGAAGAGTGGATTTGCAGAGTTAATTTTCAAAACGCTATACATCCATTTTAGAACAGATACATAGATCCATCCATACATACAGTATATACATACTATATACATGTACTCATTACCTAAAAAAAATCAATATATCTCTAAAAGAGGAGGATCCAGTCTGTAGATCATTTAGTCAGTGGTATCATTTTGTCAACTATGGACTTAAATTACATAACGGCTTTTAGAAAGTATCATATATATATATATATATACAGTACTGTGCAAAGGTCTTAGGCACATGTAAAAAAAACCTGTACAACGAAAAAATAATGAAATGAAAAGTTTCTAAATAGAAAAAAAAATACTATAAAAAGCAGTCTACTGACACACTAATGCAGAAAACAAATAAACGTCTAAGACAAAATGTATATAAATATATATATATATATATATATATATATATATACTGTACTGTACAACATCTAGAGTGCCTAAGACTTTTGCGCAGTACTGTATATATATACATATACATACATATATCTATATATATATATAGATATATAGATATATATTTATATATATATTTATATATAAATTTAGTAATTTATTTTGTAAGAGTAGGTGTCACTCTTTTGATGGTGGATATCTCCTTTTGGAATAAAATTCATGCATGTATAATCGATGTAACTAGCAAAGTCAGGCCAACAGTGTTTTTCTGTAGTAAGTGAATATGACTGGCAGTTGTTGTTGTTGCATTAAAGCAATGCTTAGCAATGTGTAAAAAAAAACCAAAAAAACAAAAAACTCCCTGTTGAATTCACAGATGTGTCTTGTTGCTTGACTCTGCCTGCAAATAAGCTGCCTTTATGTAATAGTTTCATAACATCAACAAAAAAAAAAAAGAAAATCATATGAGACACATTTTTGAAAACACAAGGCTTATACCAAATGCATCGCGAATGCAAATTTCTCCATGAACAGATTTTATAAATAAACTCAGGGGAAATGGTTTTCTTTTTCCTGCCTGCCGTTTGTCATCACGTTAGCAAACTTGTCATGGAAAACATGACATCAAGTCAGAGAGAGTGCACTGGGCAATGTGACAAGTAAAATGAGCAAATTGAAAGGAGAGTGCATCCGTCAAGTATTCCTTTCTTGTGTCAGAGGATTCACACATTGCAAAGTCTTATTTATAAATGGCCTATACCCTCACAAAAAATGACAGGTTTATATTTTTTCTTTCAGATGTTCCCTACCAATTAGCATGAACCAATGCATGGTGCTGTCAAGTTCATAGCATTTGACGCATACTAGTTACACATGCAAATTGCCAGAATTTGTTTTGAATAACTGACTGCTTGTCATAATTATTTCTTTGTATCAGTTGCATTTAATCACCACTGGTTGAATTTAGGTTGATGCGTTTCTCTTAATGCAGCTGTTATACCACAGCCACATGTTTATTGCTCAAAGGGGATATACTATTTTGGTACAGGGATTAGCCAGTATTTGATGAAACATACTTGCATTGTAGGATGGTGCTGCAGTGTCTTTATAATTTTGTGTTTGCATGAAAAAGAATAGCTTAAATCCATATTTTTTTCTGGACCGGTTTCTGTTTCTGTTTTGATGTGTGGACCAAATAAGTTTTTCATGTCAATGGTAAAATACCTTTTTGTTCGTATGTGTTCATGCAGATCCTTAGAAAAACAACAAGCCCAATCATTTAGTCACTCTATTCATTCTACATTTACCAATACATAGGATTTGATGCAACTATCTCTTGTGCCATTAAACTAAGGTGAGTGCCTGCATAAAAACCTGGCTTTGAAATGTTGGTAGATTATGCCGAATCGCGCCCCTTTTTCCCTGTAGCAGCATTACTTATAACCAGCTCTTTGTGGATGCTGGTTGCATGTTGGCACTTATCAATCAGGGATCGATGAATATGATTGTAGAGTGGAGCGCTGTGTTTCAGAGTGGTATTGATTGGCGTAAGGGTTGGGCCTCACGCCAGTCCTCATTAGTGGTCTCTTTGTCCTTTCTCCCTTCTTTGTCTCTCTGTGTCTCTCTCTCATCTCTCCCTCCTGCTGACGTGGGTGCCTGGTGATTCTAACTGATGACAGTCCTAAGTGCTTTAAGTGAAACGTATTGATCACAGGTGTTGTGAACCACTTACACAGCTGCCTGGACACGCACACGCCACATTGGAGAAAATGGACAGCTCCTCTCCTACATGCTACATGTTACATTTCACAAGCCTCACCCTCAGTCGCTACCTGCTTCCCTCCCCCTTGATATCACATGAAGAGCCTGTTTGTCACCATAAACAGGGTGAACAGGGTGACCTAGTGGTTAGACAGACCATTTCGCAGCTAGGTTAGTCACAGGTTCAATCCCCATCACAGCCAGTGTGTCTATACTTGTCAAGGTGTCCTTCAGCAAAACATTGACCAACTACCTGCTCCAGGGCAAAGACTCTGAGCCTTGAAATTCATACATGTATGTGTGTCTCAAAGGACAGGTGAAAGAAACAAATTCCTAATTACACTGTGTATAATATAAGGAGAGAGTGCTCTAAATAATTAATGATTATTCAATTAAATAATCGATTTTCCTAAAAATAAACAGCTCTCTACCCTTAAAATGTCTTTCCCTAGTCTTCTTCCATGTACTTTCTGCTCCATTGTCTCTCACAACCGATCTCCAATACATGACAAGAGCAGTCGACAAACAGTTCATGGGTGTTTCCACTTATATGGATAGTTACCAGCTAGGGCTGACCGCCGCGCCCTGGTCTCTGACCTCTTGTCCTGCCCACACTGCATGGTGGTTTTGGGTCTGGCCCCAGAGTCCGTGACCTTGGCCAGCAACCCCAGTTTTAATCAGCAGTTCACCCGGGTCTCTCTCCCCACACATGCAGTCCCAGCCAGCCGCTTCCTGCACCTTAATGAGTCGGGAGTCCCAGGCCAGACCGAGCCTCAGCCCGTACTGTAGCTCTCTTTCCTCCTTTCACACCACAAATAGCAGAGTGGGCGTACTTAGGGCAAAGCTATAGCCAATGAACCACATCACTTCACAAGACATGGTTGAGGAGATTTTAGAGGCTTCGGGTTTGATGGCTCTCCCTTGACTCAGTATGTCTGTTTTTTTTGCCAGTTAATTCAATTAACTGGCAAACAATTCAATTTTGAAGGAAGAGACGATAAATGTTATGTTATTGCCTGTTTTGTGGTCTTTTTTTTTTACGCAGCCCTGTTCAAATCGGCTTAAGTGCTTTCTCAATATCGGCACCAAAGGCATGTTATTTGTTTTCTCTTATAATCAACTAATTCAGAATGATTGTCTTTGCTCTTCTGCACCTCTAGTGATTGCCTATTGTCCACACACAGCTAGCTCTTAAACAAAGTTTGAATATTCTACCCAAGCAATTCCAACTTTTGAAATTAACTTTGACCGGGGGCGTGCCTGTGGCTTAAAGATAATCACATCAAGGGCAAGGACCCTGACCTGTTTTTGCATCAGTAAGTTTCTGTGAGGTGGAAAGCACTCAATCGGCAATTGTTGTCTTGCCTTTTGTGGGAATGTGAATAGCACCTTATTGATTGGAAGCAAAATGTTTTTAATGTTGTAGATGAGATTTCTGGATTGCTAACTAATGGGAAGATGGAAGCTCACTTCAATCTATTTCCAAGTCAAGTTCCAAATTGAAAATCTTTACAGGCATAATTAAGGCTTATCTGAAAAGAACGCTGAAACTTTCCAATGTTTTTTAATTTTTTTTTTTTTCACCCATCCAACCCTGACTATTATGTGTAAATACACAGCACTCTTAGAATGGAGATGAGTCTATACAGAAAAGTAATGAATATAAAATAGAGAGCCGTATTGATATTTGATCTAATTTAATGGGAATGAAAAAGATGTCCATGTAATTGTAAATGTAATGTACTTTCGCCTAAATAAGCAGTTTATAAGCAGATGTTAATCAAATGCGTTTCTAGTAGTATGTGTGTTTGTTGTTTTGTGTATATGCTTTATTCATAAGCCAACGGGGAAATTCTTTTTTTGACCTCTGGTTGGGGCGCAGGGTGAGCGGGTTAAGTATCTTGCTCCAGGATACTCTGACAGATACGGCCACACTGGGGATCAAACCTTGGCCCCTCCAACTCGGAGGCGACCTGGATTTCAAGTAGCCGTTGTGTTCGGCTGTTTCAAACAAGACTGTATTGAGAAATTATTCAAATGCCCTCATAGGACTCCAACCAAAGGAGGCGGGGAAACACCATTGAGCTTTGTTCAACCATCTTCAGAGCTACATTTATACTTTGGATTAATGATTTAGCACCTGCCTGTGTGAGCATCACAATAGACAAAATAGAAATCTCTGTTACTGTATGATGCATCTCTATTGACCATTTTCCCACCACTGCGTATATTGTATTGTATGTAGCACTCTCATCTTTAAAAGCAGCCTCCTTGGCTCTCTATGCATAATACATAACTGGTTGGCAAGGAAAGCTCCGGTATACTGAACACTCTAAGAACACACTAAGCATGAACATTGGAGATTCATATGGGAAGTGAGTTGCAGACTTATTCGCTCGGTAGTAACGATGCCTTTTCTAGCGTAGTTCATCCACTTCAACCCAGGCCTCCGCCAAGTTTTTTTAAGGTCAATATTTAGGCGGGTCTGATGACGCACTGTACGTGTTTCCTGCTCCATTACCGCAAAAACATTGTATGGTGCTGTTTTGTTTGTCTCGGGGGATCAGGATTCATCGGCACTCGCGGGGCTTCACAAGACGAATAATCTAAGAATCAATATACATAACAGAAAAGTAGCATTCAGTGTGTAATAATCACATAATTACACAGCTCAACTGGTTATCGTCATTGTGTTGTTGTTGTGCTTGAGAAATGTCAACAAAAGTGCATTCTAACCGTCGTCTGTCTCTGTGTCTCCAGTGCATGTGAAAGCGGGAACCTGTGAGGTAATTGCTGCGCACCGCTGCTGCAACAAGAACAAGATCGAAGAGAGATCCCAGACTGTCAAGTGCTCCTGCTTTCCTGGACAGGTGGCGGGAACAACAAGAGCCGCTCCATCTTGTGTGGACGGTATGGCAGGCTTCTTATTATATTTTTTTGGTAATGATTTGAAACTGACTTTTGATTAGGGTAGAAAAGCAGTACAGCGCATACAAACTGTCACACTTGTCACTGTGCTTCTGGTACCGGTACTTTTTTTCAAAATAGAATTATTTGGCTATGAGTGATTTATTGAAAAAAAAAACAATGTTTTTTTGGGATTTTCGTGATCCTGCTGAAGTGTTTCCCCGCAGGCTTTACAATCTTTTAAATCAAATCGCCCACCAGTTCTTCCATTCACCCCTTTGCCTTTTGCTGGCTGTGAGGCCACACCAGACCTTGTGTTCAGCGGAGTAGAGAGGAGGCCAGGTCATTTAATATCATGTCAACTGCGGCCTCTGTTACAGGTGAATCGATCCCTATCTCCTCTTTTCACTATAATGGCTCTGACAGGGGCTTCCTGTATTTTGACAGTCCTCTCTCCGCTATAGAAATGTCAAGGGAAGCTGTCTCTCTCCCTGTAGGCCTCCTCAGAGCAACTTAAGACCTTGACGCTCCAACCTCTGCTGCTCGCTTTATTACCCCTCCCACACACACACACACACACACACACACTCATGCGGCCGGCTCACGCGGCCCGCACCTGCTCACAACACTCAGCGGCTTGACATTGACCCACGCCCTGTAATTCACTCCTGAAAACACACTGGGGCAGGCAGCAGTGACGGGTCTCCGCTGTCAGCCAGAGATCAAAAGAGGCTCTCTTCACTCTCTCTGACATGTTGTATAGCAACAGGAAGCTTTCTGTGGGTTCACTTGTTGTTGCTTCAGCCTGAGCAGAACCACGGCTCTTCTTGAACTCTTGCAAAGGGCACACTGTTTGTTAATTACGTGCATTCCACTTTAACTATATTCCTCCTTTTTTCCCCCCCTCACAGCATCCATAGTTGCACAGAAGTGGTGGTGCCAGATGCATCCCTGCATGGATGGGGAAGAGTGTAAAGTGTTGCCAGATCTGAAAGGATGGAGCTGCAGTACAGGAAACAAAGTAAAGACAACCAAGGTGGGTGAGAAACATTGTTTGGGTGTAGTTAACTACATATTTATTCACATTTGCATTGTTGGCAGCAGACACTCTTACTCAGAATGACTTACAATGAGCGCAACAGTAGAATATGCTTAAATTCATAGATTGCCAACATTAAAAGCAGCCAACAGCAAGGAGTGCAAGGGCCAGTGCCCCGACAATAGATGTAACAAAACATTACCGCGACCCTCGAATGATCATGTAAGATGGAGGCGTGCTAGAGAAGTGCTTGGAAGACAAATAAGAGAAACTAAGGAGAGAGGTGGAGAGGAGTTTTTTTTCTATTTCTTCAGATATGAGCATCATACAGAGCGAGTAGAGAGGGAGGATATGGGAGAGGAGGATGTGATTCACAGGGGAGAGTCAGTGAGGCCGTTCTTATTTTGCATTTGCTTTGTGGAAGTTTGACTAAATTCAATTCTTAGTATTTTATTTCAGTTGCTAATTTTCTTTAGCCAAGTAGTTTAGGCAGTTAATTACAAATTAGATTTTTCATCAAACAGTTCCTACATGAATACAAAACTCGCTTTTATAGCTCAAGTGTGTCTTTATCAAGTCTCATAATTGCCTTCTCAGGTTTTGTGTGTGTGACCTGAGACACATCATTCAATTACAGTAAAACCATATTATTATTAATTAAATTGTTAAACTTCTTTCACTGTTAAGTAATTAGTAGTTTAGTAAAATATAATTTGATGTCTATGCTACTGCTGCTAGTATCCTCATCAACAATCATTGAATATTACATCAGCTTTTTCATCATGCTCACTGAGCTTTTTTTTTTTTTTTTTTTAGAGAGAATCCAATTAGAAAGCAGAATATTTAGTAACAAGATTATTCATGAATATACATGATATGCCACATTAATATATGCAACAAGACATTTATCCTGTTTCAGCATAGACCTACTGCATAATTTCAAAATGAGCGGAATTGCAAGGTTGAAAGAACATGTCAAATCTGTTCTCTTGAAGATAATAAGATCAAAAATCACTCTTCCTGTTGAGAACAAAAAATGTGTGATGCTGTAAATATAGAAGCAGTATTGTCATGGGACCCGTAATTCTCAGTTGGTAGTTTATGTGAGATTTGAAATATGGAAGTACACAACACATGACAACTTTGTAGACGGAAAATCAATTAGCTTTTGTTTAATACACCAGATTGTACAGCAGTGTCTTAACTGGTACAAATTGGAAAACATACCCTTTGAGGAATCATATAGTGCAGCAGCCCAGTGCTGGTGCTTGCACAGAAAACCAACTGACGTGTATCCATCTGACTCACTTGCTTTTGGCGCAAGGATGAGAGAGCGGGCTTGAGTCGGGTCCTGCCTTTGAAAAGTCAGCGCAGGCTTGGATATTACTTCAAAAGTGCCAGTGAGAAGCAAAACAAAGGCAGGCAAAGGGAGGTAAAAGACAAAGGAAAACAAACAAACAAAAACCCCTCCAGGAAGCCAAATTGTCAAGTAGGATGTGCTAAAGCGGGGCGGGAGGGCTCCGGCTGTACTACTTCCAGAGATTAATAGAGGTTATCTGGACGTGTGTTTTGGGTTTCAGGGTGTGGTAGACCTGAAGTGGATGGGAGGCGGGGGGGCTCCGGGGTGACACAGTGGGCCCTCAGCCATCCATCACGGCCCAGTGTTTGACTCACCAAACGCCTGTACTTGAGCTGCCTCTTCCATTATTCATGGCTACAGGAGGCCTGGACGAAGCAGAGCTTTTTATTTTAGCCGGGTTAATAATTCATGCCCCCTCACACAGCCGCGGGAAAGCAGAGAGAGTCAGAGACAAGCAGGGGTCCAGGTGGCTAGTAGAACCCGTCAGAACCTCGACTCTTTTTTTGATTTGGGAGTCTGCGGGGGTCCCTACATGCTCCCTGCCCCGGCGCCTCCTGCAGAGAGCCAGCGAGGGAGGGTCAGTGTATGCTAGAGGGCTTTGTGCCGCGGCTTCCTGCACAATTAACATGGTCCTGAGAAACAGGTGGCTCTGGTAAGGATAAGCCGAAGGATCAGGGACTCAGGTTGGTTATGAGTTCTGTGGCCTCGGTATAATGACGGTCTCTGTAGGCTTTTGCTCTCCAATTGAAATCACAACACCTGGGAAGAGTGACACCTGCTCTTGCAAAACAACCTTTAGAACATTGAACACTTTGGTTCTCTTTGAAGGACAGTAGATAAAGCAAATCCTTGGTTGATAACAAAATAAAATTTCACAGACTGAATTCTAAAAAATTTAGAAATATTAAAAGATAGACTTCACATCCCCCCCCCCTTAAAATAGAATAAATTGGATATATACTGTAGCATTATGTAAACAGATTCTTCAGTTGCACACTATACAGTAGGCCTACTATAAATCTTTTCTTTTTTTTGGTGTCCAACCGTGACATTGTTGATAAAAAATGATGGTGTCGTTTCACCTCATGATAAAGTCACATCAATAAATCAGACGCCTTAAACCCCTGCAGGGCCCGCAGACAACTTCAGTCGTTCCCTCTTTCTCCCCATGTCAAAGAGCAGCTAGTTTTATAGTCCTGCTGGTAATGTCAGGAATTATAACCCCAGCAGCTCCTGCTTTTCACTTCCTATCAATCAGAGGGCAGAAGGCAAAAGAACCATGCAGCCTTTCCTCTTGAAAGGTGCTATGAAGCTCATGGAAAATGTGTTGAGTGTTGGTGATGGATGGCTGTCTGAGGCGGATTTGTTTTCAAAGACATAATGAAAATGACCTTGCGATTTACTGTACCGCGTGTTATAATGTGTGTAGGGTATGTACTCTCGCTTCCACATGTACTGCCTCGGCATGAAAACAGGTTGCCTCATACTGAACTATACAGTGTGTTTGAATAGACCGTGGTAATAGCATTAAATGCAGCATTGTGAACTGTGAACACCGACCTTCCTGCTGTTTCAAACAAGATTTTCTATATGAAGTTGGCAAGACTTACAAGTGTTGGTGAGGGTTAATCTGCAGATCCTTCAGTATAAACTTTGTAAGCTGTTCACCAGCTGTGTCCCCAGCCCACTCCTCAAACCGAGGCACGAGCCTAACAGATACACTATATGCAAATAGCCCTTGAGCTCAAGGTATTGTGTGTGGCGGAGGATGTGGAGCTGTGTGAAATCAAGTGTCTTTCAAAGTGGTTTAAGAAAAACTGCCGCTTGCGGTTTCAATTTGTCACAAAATCAGTTTTTTGTCTTTTATTTTTGCCCAACACCAAAAACAATGTAGCTCACCAAAACCAAAGATAATGCAACTGAAATTGAACCAAGCCGACTGCATGTTACTTTCTATTTATATTGTCAGACAAATATGTGTTATGTGATAAAAAGAAAAAGATTTTAATAGTTAAAGGGCTGAAAGATAGTGTGAGACGTCTCTATCAATAAGCGTGGTCGATGGATGGCCTGGAAAGAGGCGCTAAATCATTCTATCGACCATCGATTTGTGTCTTATGGCCCATTAAGACATGGCCGGAGGCTGAAATTGACCGTCAATTTGGGATTTTAGGGCAACAGTGAAGACTGTGAAATAATCTCCTCTGTAACGCAATAGCTGTCCAAAACGATCAGGCAGACAGAGTCAAGGATCAGAGGTGATCAGATCTTTATTGCTTTATCTAGCTAATGATAAGGATGAGATACACACACACACACACACACATACACGCATGCGTTCAATGCTTCTCCATCAAAGGTAGGGTCTTAGTTTGTTTGTCAATGGGACTTTGAACCTAGAGCTGACCAGTCAAGTGCAGTCTTTCATCCTGAAACAGCTTAAGCATCAAACCCTTAGGAGCTACCTTCTGTTCTCCTGATTCCCTTTGTGTGTTTACCCACTGATAACCCTCACAGTGACAGCCACAGCACCCTGGAATGCTAATTGCTTGGACAAGGTTTCACTGAGCTTTCCATTTTTGTTTTTGCTGCCTGTTTTTAAATGTTACTGTCTAGTTTCGTCCTTCAGCGCTGAATGCTTTTTATCTGCCTGAACTGTTTTATCCCGTCCCCTTCTCCCTCATGAGGTGAATTTCCTCTCTCCAAGCTGTCCTTGTAATTAAGATTTTGTTCTTAATTGACCTTCTTTTACTTAAAAAAAAGGCAACTAAGCTCAGAGCATAACGCATGTGGAAAATAGAAATCTGTACTATAACAATAATTAGCACACAGATGTAACTTGTTAATGCATAACATTTGGTGTAATCACCATTTTGGGTTGATTCTGAATCATGGCATCCATACAGTAGCTCCAAAATGCTGCTGCCAACAGAAATATGCCGGAGGCCATGGCTGATAAAGTTTGTCTCTGCCAATAGTGAGACAAAATAACTTGGCATGACTTCTTATATGAATGTATGTGGCTGCCTTAGTTCTACAGCCTGCTGCTACCACTGTAGCGCGACCAAATAGTTTCCATATTCTCTCTCACTCCCACGATTCCTGAGGATTGTCATGTTGAAGTGAAGATTAAATTGTGCCTCCCCAAACAGCGAGCACTGCGTCTTCTGTCGCAATGCTAGAATCTTTCTCTTGGAAGTGTGGCAGGGTGGGGCGAACACCTCGTCGGCTTAGACAACTGAATCCCTGCCAACTGCTAATTGAATGACAGTAATGGGTGCAAATATTCAGAGAGCAACACTTGTATTTGTGTGTGTGTGTGTGTGTGTGTGTGTGTGCGCGCGTGTGAGCCGACCCCTCTGATAGCACCTCCTGCGTCAGAGGGCAAGTCAAAAAGTTACTTGTGTTCCACTTTTAAAGGGCAAGCCGACAAACAGAGGACAACGTTCACCTTCCAGAGTATTTATAGAACAATGCTAAAAGTAAGAGCGGTACCAACTGTATCCTGTTACAATCCATTAGATTAATATTCATGAAAATGCCGGAGAATACTTATGCCAGCAGAATGCCATCATGAATAATAATAGCCGCCATGTTCTTATGGAAATCATCGGCGTTATATACATTGCATTGTGTCTGACTTCTAGCAGTTCATTGTCTCTCCCATTGATACAATATAACTAGTATTATTCCACCAAAGAGATGTGAATGAAGGACATGCCAACTGTGAATTTAAACACCTTTAACATGTGATACTTTTGACCTATAGATGCCTGCTATTGTTAGATGTGCGGCAACAAAATAAGAGATTTATTCCACCATTTGAAAAAAGTGCCACCTACTCTTAGAAATGATTGATAGCATAAAGAATTAATAATGAATTATGGTACTTTGTAAAGGATAGTAGGTCATTTAAGTCAATGTTGACAAAATGATAACACTTGTAGACAGGATCTTCTATATTTTAAAGCGGATATTTAATCATAAGCTTTGGGAAATTATTTTTTTTTTCAAACTGGATTGGATTTTTAGTTTTGAAATAAAATGCTACAACTCTTCAACTTAGCCAAAGATGGATCTATTGGAATGAGTAAGTAGATGTAATTATTACACTACTCTCCCAGTGGGTGCGTGTCGTACTGTAAGTCAGACAGCACTGGTTTTGAGAGTGTTACCACTGCTGTGTCATCATTAATAAGTCAAATCCCTTTTTATGCTCAACATCCATTTGTGTCGCTGACACAAATTCCTCTTATTCTGTTTCCTAACTCAGATTTCTTTTTTTCCCCTCTCTCATCTAGGTCACCCGATAGTCCTCTGTTTCCAGGATAACCTTGTTTGAAACCAGACGTCGTTTCCCTGACCGCCACCATATGACTTCTGGATATGATGTGTTTTGAGAATTGGTGGAAACCAGGGACCAATAAGGACAAAAATCACTGACATTCCACTGAACATATGGAGAAAGATGACCAGGGGATATCATATGAGACTACATATCCAAAAAGGACTACTGCTTTTAGATCCAGCATCAACAGTAGCTGTCTCTGAACTGTACTGCCCACCAAATTTCTCTTTGTATTATAGTTTTATTCCTATGGACTAGAAGACTCAACCCCGAAGCTATTTATTGAGTGAATGACTGTGGATTACACAAGAAAGAAACACCCTTAAAACAAAACCATGTGACGTGAAATTTTTGTGTTATTTTCTTGCCACAGAGAGCCGCAGGACTCTTGATGCATATCTATGTTGAAGATCTAGTGAGATCATAAGCATTTTCATTCCTTTTAGCCTTATGAAGCAGATATCTCTTCTTTTTAAGGTTTTGTTGATTTGAAATTATCAAGTGTTTGGCTTTTTTATGTTTGTTGGAACATCAAGTCGTCTTTTCAAAGGCTTGGTACATCAAAAGGCGATGCCACAACAATAAAATGCAGAAATAATGTAATGATGTTTGACAAGGAGTCACTGGGGGTCAACACAGCAGTTTAAAATGACACAAGCTCAATTCTGCCAAACTGTTTTAATGGTATCTGTTGTTTTCAAAGCCTGGTGACTAACATTGATTACAAATGTCAGTATTATCTCAATAAATCTATCTCAATGGATATCACATGGAAAAGTTTGGGTTTTTACACTGTCAGTATTGACGCTCTTTGTATGTCTGTGTATAATGCTGTATTAGCAGGAGCTGCTGGGACTCACAATTAGCTAGTCAAACAAATAAATTGAAAGAGAAGGAGGAAGAAGGGAAGTCAGAGATAATCAAGGTTGTGTTCATGATGGAACTGAAAATGTGAAAATCAGCAAATGCAGAAATAGACTGTGTTCCGAAATACAAAGGGAAAATCTCATGGCAACATTTCTTAAAATGAGCAGACTTCACCATAAGCCACCTGAATTCTAGTCCACAGAGACACTGATAATTAGCTAACAACACTAAGCCTATGATTCATTTCAAAACCTAAATGTTGTCATTATCCAAGCCTGCATATGTATGGTTGTTAAATGAATGTCCCCCGTCATCCACAAAGCTGTTTTATGTTTTTTTTTGTCTGAGTGATTTCCTGTTAGGTGCTGCCTGTAAGAAATCCCAAAAGCGTTGTTAGCGCATGTCATTAAAAGCTTACAGGAAATAAACCGTCCCAGGGATTCAGGCCGTGCAGCGGTGAGCGGGGGGGTGGGTGACGACGGACGGCGACGGAAACCAAAGCGCAAAAGAAGGAGCAGGATTAGTTCACCCTGGCGGCCATGCTGTTTGTGCCGCCTGCCACCGTAATCTGTGGGGGCCAAGGGCGAATGACACGTCGCTCCATTTTGACACGGATATATGCTGTGGCTATTATCATTACTGATATCCTCATCAACATGCAGCTCCATTCCCCTCCCTGTGGAAACCAAACACAGGTTAGAGGCAGGCGGCTCCAAGGAGGCGGAGAGATAGGCAGGGAACAGGTGGAGATGTATTTATATTTCACCCGTATATGACATTTTCACCTCAGGGACAAGAAACCATATAACATGGGGGCCCTTGCTCTGATATGATAATAAGGAACATTTCTGAAATGTAAATTCACAGTATGCCTGTCATGGTTATGATTCCAAGACACACATCCATTCGCATACCATCTGTGTAAGAAGCGCAATCAAAGAATTTCTAGAAATCTTGCTGAGTCGGGTTTTTACAAAAAGAGAAGATTGTTTGTAACTTACATAAATCAACAGCCAAGCAGATAACCCTTTAGTGGAGTGCAGGGGTGTCTAGACTCCAAGCAAGCCGGTAGCTTTATGGGGAATTTCATATTTTGTAAGTCGATTTTCCTCTGTAATTGAAACAGTGCATTCACTACAGAATGCTCCTTATAATGAACATAATTAATTAAGCAAAAATGTAGCAGACATGCTCCCAAAGATCAGACCCGAGGGACCGGTGCTGTAGGGGAGGGTGGAGAGGCCTCCTACACTTATGATCCAGGTTGCCTTGTGTTTGGTTAGAAATCATTAAATTACAGTAATGACTAATTTCTCGTTCCTGCATGCAATCCGCCGGAGACCACCATGGATTTAATAAAGAGCTGGCGATGAATCACAAACACTGAATGGCTGAGAAAAGGCTACGTGATTATACAGAGTAATTCAAAAGTGCATTAATAAAACAATACAGAAACATTCCTAAATCATTTGAGATAAAGGCTATTTGCATAATTCATTAAGATTAATCAGACCGGCAATCCACCGCAGCGCTCCAAGGAAGAGAGAGAGAAGACATGAATCCAATCCCCTGGAAAAACCCTTTCAATCTACAAACAATGATACAAATCTACCCTTGGATCGGAGAATTAACCTCTGTGCACTTTATAGCCCCCACAGTGCTGAAACACAATCCTTCAGTCATTCACCTTTATGCGCGCCAATTTTCCATTAGTATTGAAATGTCTTTTCATACCATGGTTCCTCTGGGTTTTTGCTGCTGTGGCACAAAAGACCTTCACAAGAGTTGAATGGAAATGAATTTGGTGTGTTTTTTGAATACCACTGTTGTGAATCTGAACGCTGGCTGCCTGTGTGTTTTTTTTATGTGCCGCTTTTGACTTGCCGTTTCATTCTCTGCAGCAAAATGGGTCAGGCAGGACACACTGTGCGATGAGTTTGGCAGTGGTCACGGATCACATGGATGAGTCACCTGTTGTGCTGTGAGAGACCACCTGTAACCGCAGCTGATCCTCACCCAAGTCATGCTGTCCATCACCGCAGAGTTCGGCTGCTATGGGCTTTTTGCAGGCCGATACGACATCACATACTTTTTAGACTGAAGCTGCTGATAGGTGATATTTATGTGGCAGATATAGGTGAAATTTTACCATTTTCATGAGAAAAGATTCCTAAAAAAAAAAAAATCTGTTTTTCAGTGTTTACCCCAGAACTGTATTCTGAAAAAACCTCTGAAACCACATTTAGACCATTATGGGACACTAAAGCTCTTCATTGTAACCCATATGATACACACTCACTGGCCAAAATAATTGGAACACCAGTTTTCCATAAAACATAAAAGAGCTGTCACATGTTTGTTAAGCACAACCTGCAGCCCCTTGTTCTTAATCTGATTATCTACACTGTTTTATGACAATTCAACTCATATGCAACTTTAAGATTATGGCTTGTTTTTTTGATGAGCATGACAATTAATCATAATTGACAGGTAATAATATTATTATCAAATAATAATAATTTATGAATCAAATGCTGATATGTTGCCAATAATCAGTGTTCCTGGTGTCCCAATTATTGTGGCCAGTGAGTGTATATGCATAGACCCCATTCTAATGAAACTGTGTTAGGTGGGTTAGCAGCTCCTTAAGGCAAGGTGAAGCAGGTTTCAGTGCAGGTCTTACAGACTGACACTCCTGAAGCTGTTCAGTAAAATACTCCCACACCTCACTTGAATGATTTCTCCGGTCAGCCATCTGAAATAAAAAATAATAGTAGTAAAATGATATTCGCAAACTGCAGTCAGGCCAATATCTGAGTTTTAATAAAAGGTCAATACCGGACCGTACTGAATACTGAATACTGAAAACTGAATACTGAATACTGAGCAAACCAATATCGGTCTAACCCTGCTGCAGATTTACAGTTTTCTATCTAGTATTTCTCTTTTTCGCTTTTTGTTGAGGTATACCCCAAATTTATTAAGATAAAGGGACAGCTGAATATGAAATTAAGAGCAGTAACATCCAATTTCTGTTGTCGGCTTATCTGATGTAAACAACGAGATAGCAATCAGAGGGCAGTGGAGACAAATGTCTTTACTTCTCCCGCAAAAACACAACAATGCACATTTAGATCTAAATCAAGGAAGGTCTTGCACGTTAAGAAATCTGCACACTGAAAATAAAGCTCTCAGTTACACAAACACCATCTGGTAGGTTTGCCGGGGCTTTATCTTGACAGGATGAATTAGTTTGAAAAACTGTCAGATACACCAAGCAAAATTAGATTTTCTCATTTCATAATGAAAGCTGACAGAGTGTAATGAAAAACCACTCGATCTTGAAAACACCCAAGATGAACTGTAAAAGTCTGCCTGGAAAAACTTCCCCCGCTTGTATATCTAATTGTGTTGTTCTCTCCGTTTTCAATATCTGTGGTATTTTCCGTCTCTAAATTGGATGTTCTAATTCACTTTGGGTCGGAGTTTGATGTTATTTCTGACGGCTGTTTGTGTTATTCTCGTCAACCATAAGCAGTTTATTTTGAAGTGAGTTGTGCCTCTCTCCGTGAACGCACCGCTGTGACCCGAGGCATAATGGGATTATCCTGCTCCAGGCAAGACGCAGACGCCTGGAATTTTAATATCAAAGTATTCCTCCCTGTACCTGACGCCTCCTCCTCTCTGTGTTTCTCATGCCTGACTGGACTGAGAGGCGATTAGCCCTTCGGATCACAACACAGCCCACAAGCTGCTACACCAAGTCACTCACACATCCGCTCCGAAGCTTTCCCTTCTCTCTGGCTATTTTACAGCCGTACGTACTGTACCTTCGCAAGCGCTAACAACGACTTCTAACTGAAGCGAGTGGCAGCTGATCACGGTGGGTTTTTCCTCTACCTCGTGGATTTTCCGCCGTAGCCCAAAATGCTGTGAAAGAATCTGACTGGGTGCCCCCCCACCCCCACCCCCCAACCCCCTGCAACCCCCGGCCCGAAGCTCTGCAGAAAGCTATAGGCACCCGTGTCCAAGTATAGTGTTGACAAGGCATTAGTGCTGGCCAGTGCATCTGCTCTCGCCCCTCATCAGAGACACTCTCCGCTCCCACACTGCATTATCACAATGCCCTCGGGTCAGCGGAGAGGCCTGCTGTAATTTGAAAAGGAAATTATCTTTTGTGAAACTTACTCAGACAGACGGAAAGTGGGGGAAGAAGAAGAATGATAGGGAGGGAGGGAGGGAGGGTGTATGTGTATAGGCAGGAGGGGAGTTGATAGAAAGGTGAAAAATACTACTTCCTTTCTTGGCAACCTGTGAACAGGTTAATGGGAGTGAGGTTTGGAATGAGCTGATATCTATCTGGATGGGCAGAGAGAGAGAGAGAGAGAAAGAGAGAGAGAGAGAGAGAGAGACACACACACACATACACACGCTCACACAAAATGACATTCTGATGGATTTCTAACTGCCTTTTTTCTCCTTGGCCCCATTTCATGACGCGTGTGCATTTATTTATTTATTTATTTATTTATTTCCCGCCGCTGTAAATAGCTTCCAGAGGAGGGAGCAGATTTTGTCTAATGGTCAGGTTACACGGCACCAGGAGCTGGGTCGGCCCCAATAAGGCGGCTGATGAGCTGAAGGACAAGTTGATGATGCTAGTGAAATTAAAGCATCATTCCACGTTTTCCTCCAGAGGGGTCGGAGGGGTCAAATGGAGCGGCGTCATGCTGTTGAATGTTTCTCGTATGTAAATTTCCCCTTTACCTGTTTTCAGTCGCAGATGGACCGCTTGTGTGTTTCCTGTCATCACTGACACTGTGTCTCAAACTGATGTTTATTAAATGGTGACGGGCTGGGGGGTGGGGTTAAGAAATGCAATTTGGCAGTATGGTTCCGTGTTGGTTCCACCTTGATGAACACGGAAGCGCTCACAATATCTCACACACACTCAAGCAGAAATCACGCACTCCTCCCCTTTATATAAGCTGGCTGGGAATGGGAATCTACCCTCTCTCGCTTTTGATGTAATTTGCAGAGATAGCATATGTCCACATTTCAAACAAAATCAGCTGCACAGAAGATTAGATCACCCGCACACAGTTAATTTTAGCAAGGCCGTTTTTTTTTTTATACATATATCAAGGCGCCGACGAGAGATTAAACTTTAAAGGGAACACAGATAAGGTCCGAGAAAGTTCAAACTTGTTTAAAATGTTTAATTCAGTTCTGATATGTAGCTCTTCACCACATTGGGAACGATTGAAGTTCTTGTAGCACGCTTCAGTGTGCCGCCCCATCGCAGCCATATGGTAGTGTACAGGTGGACCTTGGTGATTAATACAAATGATTTATCAAAGTAAATAGCTGGAGCCGCTCACCATCCTCTCCCAGCCAAAGTGTGATTTAAGATCTATGGCCCACCGAGGTACAGGGAACTTCCTCCAACAGATGTTCCTGACTAATTATCTATTGTAGCGCCGATCCCAGAATCCCTCAGTTCCCCTGTTGTCTTCCGGTGGGAGCCTGGTCATCCCTGTTTCATATCCTTGGCTTGGTCTCCACTTACCTAGGGCACTCCTCTCCATCTGTGAAGGGAACCAGAGAGACACGCAGAGCAGCCCACCAGCAACATACAACGCCGTACACACACCTTTAGCTGTCATTTTCAAGCGCAAACATCACCTCTATCCTGCTGTTTAAGCTCAACGGGAGAGGAGTTATATAAAGTGCAACAGTCAACAGCTGTTATGTTTGAGTGTGCTTTGCAAAAAAACAAGCATCAGCTGTTAGTGTAGTGGTCTTTGATAAAGCCATGTGGTCAGTTATGGAACCAGACATTTGAACATCTTTGTTTGTTGTGCAAGTTCTGACCAGCCACGGTTACATTTTATGCATCTAATTCAACAATACACCTAATTCAACCAGAGCGAAAAAGCATGAAACTGAAAGAAAGAACTCAATCATTTATAAGCCACGCAAAGCGGAATTGAGTTGATTCAAAGGTATTGTAACTCTGTGTGCAGAGTTAATGCTGTGTGAATCCCTTTTCAGAAAGAATTTAAGATCTGGGACGAAAATGAGTTTTCTGCTCTTAACACCGTTCCCTTACGATGAGCATGTTGGCACATTTACGCAGATGAATAATTCAACAAAGGGGCATTTACAAGGAGAGCAAATTGAAACAGCGTGCATACTTCACAAACACTGCTTAAATATTTCAGGAGGGGAAGGTCAGAGAAAAATGGCGGTTTTAGCTACATAACGTGAGATGACAGAATACCTCTGGTTCTGTCAGCTGCCTAAAAACCGCCAGCCTTTAGTCGCGTCTTCCACTCAGATTAATGGACTAGAAGCTTGAGAAAACCCCCCTCCAATACGCAGAAAGAACTTCAGCACCTTAGACAGCCCAGGCCGGAGCGAGCCGAGCTAGAATGGATTAAGATATGCTTGGCTGCCTTTCGCAGCCCTGTCAATGTGGGCTGGGTGTCTGTGCCGTACAGATCAGAGAGACGCAGGAAGGTCATCGCCACTGGGAAAAGGAGGCACTGAAAATATTGTCCTGACAAGATGTAGAGTGACTTTTGCAACCCGAGGCTTGTGTTTCAGATTAAACCATGTTGGCTGATAGAAGAGGTGAAGTCAAAGGAGGTGTAAAGGGTGGATTTGAAGGGTGCTGAAGTCGCTGCCTTCAAATCCGGCAGTCCCCTACTCTGAACCAGTTCTTCTCATAATAATGTGTGGAGGATGTTCCCAACACAGGTGAATACAAGTGAAAGTGTGTGCAGCCAATTTGACATGGGTATCACCTTTGGAGCAGTAGTGTTAAAAGTCATAAATGTTACTCTACCCAGAATTTTCTTATGAATTCATAGCTTTTCTTCAACAAAACCATGATTATAGTTGTTGGTCTGTTAAAGGTGGTTGTTTTTCTTTTGCTTGTTTTTGTTTTCTATAACACACTAGGTGCCTGTCAAAGCACAGAATCACATATCTCCCTTATTAATACCTCATTATATCTGATGTCACATATCACACACACGTTTCATTAGCATCTTTTTTGAATCAGTTCCAAACACATCATTTTGATGGATCCCTGATGGATCTCTGTCCTGTGACAATCACCGTTACCCCAGGAGATCTCTTGTCAAACATTAAAAAAGAGATTTCAAAGGGTTATTGCCTATAATGTTCTCAGTTCAGCTCAGATCTCAATGATTTGTATGCTTGCTGCACTTAAGTACTATATATAGAGCAAATATATGGTCCAAGTTCCTTAGTCGTGCCCGTGTTTGCATCTGAGTTCTGAATTTGAGTTTGAAAAAGCTCAGCATAAAACTTTACATTTCAAATCATAAATTTAAAGCATGCGGATTCATTATAGATAAACTGTATCCAATAGTTCTCAGCTCAATCGAATAATGGTCTGCTGCTTACGGGAACACTATTCAACCGAGTAATGTTCTGTGCGCCCCGCTGGATCACCGTGGGTTATTTTTTAATGAAACTTATCGCTCATTAGGCCTGCCAGTTACGGAGCCGTCTTGCAGGTCTTCCTGTTTATTTCTCTGTGCTTTGGCAGTTTAGGTGCTGTTCTGGCTCAGTCCAGAACGGCCTCAGCAGCACTGTACATTAGTTTGGCTGATTCAGGGTTGTTAGCCATTTTTAATTTCCCATTAGACTCACAAAAGATCTATTCATGTTCTCTCTCAGGTAACTCATTAATTTGCTGTGATGCATATGAGATGGTGAGTGAGGGCTTCTTGCCAAGAGTTGGTTAGCATTTTATGCATAAAAGAAATACAGACTAGAGCAGATGGTTACATTAGGGACTGATGATATTGACAGAATGCAGTGTGTGCGTATGTTTGTGTGTGTGTGTGTGTGTGTGTGTGTGTTTACAACTTGCATACACTCAGTATGTACATGTTATATTATGCACTGTTGATTATCATGTGTCTGCGTGTGCATGTGTGTAATCCACATACATGCATGTATGTGCTGTGTCTGTGTGTGTGTGTGCACTGCATGCTACGCCACATTCATATTGATATTTGTTATTATGTGGTGATATAGATTATATTTTCATAATTGCTAATATTCTATATCTGTCTCATTTGTCAGGTCAAGCATGAATTTGTACAATGATGGAGACTGAAAGCAAAAACTAAGTGCTGAGAGATGCATCGAATGTGGCACTGTTTGGACCAGAGAGAAGGGGAGTGCTTGCACATCGAGCACGACACATTTTTGCCTGTAGTGTCAGAACAAGTGAGGCCTAACAGAAGGCTTGGTTGGCCCAACACTGCAGGACTTCACTTTCATTAAACTCCAAGTGAGTCTCAGCACGTTTGCCTTTGTTCAGGCTGTTCTCTGCACAGTGCTACCATTTTTCACTTCCTTAAATGCTGTATACAGTTGGGGAACCGCTGCATGACTCCATTTTTATGAATCTGCTGTAAGGTAAGTTGGCTCCGCAGTGGATTTAATTCTGTGATATATTCTCACAGAAGTGGACTGTTGAAATGGATCCTTACGACTGAGGTTAAGATAGTGCTGCTCAAGCTGTATGATCTAAAACAAAACAGACCTAAATTTGTTTTACATTCTGGAATGTTGTCCATGTGGGTTTATCTGGATTCATCTAGGTTCAACAATATGGGTTTTTGAAGGCCAATATTTCTGAATTGAAGCAGCTGATAGACAATATTTTGTGCCGATATTCAAAATCGTTGAATGACAGTTTTAATTACAGTTGTCTTGCAAACTGAACCCTAACCCTTGTCTTGCTAACCCACAACAACAAAGCAAACAATATTGAGTGTCTATTTCAATTTCAGTTCAGTTTCTGCCAGAGTTATAATGATAATAATAATAATAATGATAATGACAATAATAATTCATGCATGCTTGAAAATGTCACATTAGAATCAATTCCGGTTAAGGGCTTTGCATAGACAACCAGTGTAGTATTGATCAATTATAAAATAAATCAAACAAACTGGATCATATCCTTCATATCGGAGGTGAACAACACTGACTGGCTGATGTTTAATAAAGGCCAATATCTGCAATCCAATATATTGGTCTAACCCTACAGCAGATATTGGCTGTTCTGTTTACCCACAGCTATTTCTTTTTGCTTTTGGTAGTGTGAAAATCAAACCTCTAAAATATGATAATAAGCAGCCAAGGTAAAATTACTTTTTTCAGCATTGCGGTCAAAAGAAATCGGGAGTAAAAGCCTGAGTGCTGGTGGTAAATATATATTCCAAAGAGGAGCGCCATAATGTCAAAGGTTGACTGTTCATAGAGGCATGTCGCGGTTTGTTTACTGGAAAATGGAAACACTGAACTAAAGTGAACTAATAGCTTTAAATCTATCATTCAAAAGATCATCTCCCCTACAAAGCATGAAAAGGATATCTTTTCCTAATGGTTAGCCTCCATCAAACTCAAGAGGCCAAGGACGACGAAAATATGAAACATGAAAATAGTAATCAGCGGGAAGAAGAAAAGAAGCAAAGAGCCCTCATGGAAGAACCTCTAAGGGGCTGGAGACATTGCAATTATAGAAACTATTGACTTGTGTTTCCCAAGGTATGATCAATTGCAGTGAAATAATGACATCTCTGTGTTGTTTTGACCCATTCACAGTGAAGGCAATTTATTTTGTGTGACAGGAGGCTTGCAAGGGACAACTCAGCTGATGTGTGCCAGAGATCAGGCAGAGGAGAGCTCTCAGCTGGAGAGACAGAAGAGAGAATTGGAGGAAGGTCATTGCTTGATACATCGGCCTCTTTCAGGATAGCCCCCTCCCCTCCCCCCCCCCCAAAAAATGTTCTCAATAGTGAACCACTAATCTTTTACAGAGTTGAGGGTTAATAACAGTGAATTATTTCCTCCTATGACAAATGTCAACCATTTACTGTTTATATGAAAGATAGTGTGGATAATAACGCTACAGTTTTTCATTTATTGATCGAGTGTTAAAGGTGCTGTGTATACCATTTTTAACATCAATATATCATTTTCAAAGTAATTGTGATACCTTGGTTTAATTACGGTAAACAAATGAGAACATTGTGGAGACGCCCAGTAGCCTCTATCTCATGCCAGTCGTATTGTTTTTGCTAGAATTTCTCCAATTTACAGTGACCACATTTCCCATAAACCCCATTGCTTCTGTTACATAGTTGCCCCGCCCCCCCCACTCTGGCACATGTGTTTGTTTTTATTTTCACTTTACTACAGAGGATAAACATTTTCCATAGACCTTTCACTCGTAATTATACTGATGTCTCAAAATGAATGTGGTAACGATTTATTGATGTTAATCAAAAGGTAAAATATTTAGCATATAGATGGAGTTTTCCCATGGACTGGTCTCATAAAGACCAGTGAATGAACCTCTGGTTGAAACAGGGTAACAGATGAAATTGATCATTGTAGAAGGGTGTGGTTTCCACCAAACCCTCTTCAAAATGAACTCCTCTCTCACACTCACACATCTGTGTTGGGCTGTGACACAGACAAATGGGACGATTGGGGACAGTAGAAAAAGTACTCCAAGTCCTCTCCCCTGTTCACAGAAAACAATCCATCACCCACCCTCCAACCCTTTCTGCCTCTGCCTTGTCTGCAAATCGCTTGATTCCCAATCCCAATTTCACCTTCCCATCTCTCTGGCTTTATTGCTGCTCTCTCCCATGACTGAATGGTGCATCTTGGACACACAAGCCCGTAATTCTTCTAAAGGAGTGGCCTGAAGATAAGCTGAGGCTAACTGGTACCAGGAGCTTGGCAAAAGGTCAATCAACAGCCATCATCTACTCCCCGCCAGATAACCCAATTCTGAGGTAAACACATATAGCTCACCAGTTCTGTAGTTCGCATTCAGTCCATGCAGCAGGCATGGCCTATTGCGTGTTCAATACCCTATATTTAACTTGGCTTTTATATGTACATAGGCATTACAATTACAAAGCCCTCAGGTAAAAGTGACAGGTATTGTGTATGTTCCTTGCATGTGTAATGTAGCTGTTCTATGTGTGAAGTCTCTGCTTACGGCCGTTTTCTGTATCTCTGTGTCAGACACTGTCATGTTTAATTACACGTCACTTCACGGACCCTCGTAATGGTTTGTGTTGCTTTTCCATCGGACTTGTCAAGTGAGATGTAATTATGTATACAGTATATGCAGACATGACTTCATCCTGTTTGGTGTACTAGTGTTTAATGTAGGTAAGTGCTTAAGTGTACTAGTGTTGCCCTTTACATTAAACCTGGCTATTTAATGAGATTTTGCATTGACACAGGTTTCTATCTCTAACTGGTCAGCATCATTTTCACCCGTGAATCATAATGAGTCACCATACAAAATTGTTCGCACTTCTCATTTTCATGCGTCTCAGAAAACCTGCGAAGCTCTTTACCACAGCAGTCACCAGCGAGTGTGTCTGTCACAAACGGAGAGTGGGACGGTATCAGTCTCTCGTCTTCGCAGCAATGAAGGACCAAGCAGCGATAAGTGGGAAGTGCACATTTCATGACGCAGTTTCTTTGATTAGTCGTCCGAATCTTGAGAAAACAAAAAAAAAGGAAGGAGAGGGAAGGAGGAAGAGAGAGATGAGGTTGTTGTTAATTCCGCTGCTGTCTGTTTGCATTTAAGTACTCATTAATCTGAGACAGGGCACACCCTGTTGTCTTACTGAGCATCTTTTATAAAAACCAGCATTAGCACTTCTGCTGCATTGAGAAATTGTCAGTGATGTTTCATGGGAGAGAAGTGCTGAGAAAGAGAGGGAGAGAGAGTGAGAGAGAGAAAGAGAGAGATGGATGCCAGTAGCATACTGAGATCCTCTGCTCTCCCTCCTCACAACACTCCTAGCCTCCATCCAGAAAGCGAATCTATAACACTTTTCCACACAAGTAGAGCTCCTGGACTGTGACCTTCAAAGTTTACTATGAATACCAATTGAGTGTTGCCAGTTCAGCGCTAAATGTATTGTATTATGGTTAATTGACTTACTGTTGGCAAAGATGAATGGAGCTCACTCCATTTGTTTTGCCATTAGCGTTGATTTGATACCAAGAACGATTTAGACATATTTTATTTTCCTTCAATTAGAGTAATGTAATCTATGTTTACAGAATACATCTCCATGCTCTGAAAATATCCATTGTAATTGGGAGCCAGACAATTAATTTGGCGCACAGTAAGTCAATGGAAATTGAACAAAGGGTTATGTTTGTGTCATTAACTCAGAGCAATTGGCAATTTATATGCTCTGTGTTGAGCTTGTGAACATCATCTACGCATGCATGCATATTCATTACCATGGCCACTCAATTCACAGAGCAGGAAGTCTGAACAAAGGTGAACGAGAGGCTGAACCCTCTAACCATCCATCATTATGCCTGCTAGAGCTAGTCTGGGAGGGTGGTTGCAGTGGTGTGTGTATATGCGTATGTATGTGGGTGTGATTGTGTGTGTGTGTGTGTGTGTGTGTGTGTGTGTGTGTGTGTGTGTGTGTGTGTGTGTGTGTGTGTGTGTGTGTGTGTGTGTGTGGGCACGCGTGCGCATGTATCGCCGTACATGTGTGTGGAAGGTGCAGGGAGTTTCTCCTCTCTCAATCCTCTCTGCACTCTACCTGAGGCGTTGGCACCTCCTCTTCTCCTGGAGCCTTGTCAATAAGCCCTGTGCCACCCCCATTCTGCCCAGAGGACAGCACCAGTCGGCTGGGTCCGGGGTGCAGCAGACCCCCTCTCCTACTGCCATTAATCCACTCCTTCGGCAGACAGAATCCATCTCCCCTCGGCACCTGTTTGACAGAGGGTAAAAACAGGGATGAGATAGCAGGGCTCGGATCAATCCCTTCGATCCCCTTCTCCATCTCAGCAGTCATTCATCAGCCGCTGGTTGTTGTTGTTGATGCTGGGTGTTGTTGCCTGTCCTGACTCCGCCCCATGCCCAGAAACTGAAAATGGGGCAGCTGAATTATGGTAAAGCAGAGGGACACGTCAAATTTTTACATTTATTTTTGACACCTTTTCAATAATAAGGTGAAGAAATTTAATTTCATTAACTTTTTTCATTTTCAAAATGTTACTTTTACTTGCTCTGGATATATAGACAGGGCATTGTTTAGCCTTGCCTGGTTGGCAGGCTGATCTTTGATCACCCAAGGAGCAACACTCACCTTCACTGCAAAGGCGAACCTACTGTATATATGTGAGCAGTAACCTGTGAGCCCTAATGTTCCTGTCCCTGTCACTGTGCCCCTTGATTTTAATGATACAGTACCTGTAGTACAGAGGACAGAACAATTGCGGCTATTGCTGACAAGTTGGGATGGCAGCTCTGATGCTTGTCCTTTGTGTGTTCCCTGTAACACATTGCATCTATAAAGTGATTGGTGAGAGGTGGGGCAGCCGCTCTCCTCTAAACTCATTTCAAGGTGGAAGTGAGTGGCAATAATGTTAGTTGTAGTTGAAAGCTTAAAAAAAACCCTCACATACGTGTAGCTCCATAGACTGCAAAGATGTCAGTAATTAAAGCCACAGTGCACACAGTACATAAATTAAATGCATACATAAAAAAAAAATCAATTGCTTCCTTTCACTGTGGTTCTCAAACAAAGATGGGTAAAAAACATGGGTGGCACAACACAAACAACTTATTTCCATAATTGAAAAGGACTCATGCTGATGTGTATAATACCTCTCGACCTGTGATTTTGCCTAGAATCATTGAATACCTCATTTTATTCCAATGTGAATATCTGAAAAAAAAAAAAAAGAAGTGTCAATTAGGCAATTTTAAAAGATGAGATTCTAGACTTCAGTTTGGTGTCAAACCCCATAAGACTTGAAATATGATCAAACCTCTATTTGAATTATATTATGATATCTAAATAGGACAACCTAACACAGAGAGCATATGCCTATTTGTTGCTGTTGAGGCAATAAAATTCCTCTAGTAGGAATCGCCTGTTATTATTTATCAATTTATCAATTTTCAAGCTAGAATTATTATTTTAGACAAATTTATTGCCATAAATTAATGAGCCAAAACCCAATTACTTAACATCTTTATTGTTGCCCAGCAGATATGTGTGTGTGTGTGTGTGCGCGCGTGCGTATATATGCATGTGTAAGTAGTGTGTATAAGTAGGTAGGTATTTTCATATTGCTCACTTGTCTTTCACATATTACTGCTATACCTGTAAGTTAATAATTGGAAAGGATGCATGTCTGATTTGGTTTTCTCTATGGTTGCAGTGGTTGTCTGACTTTATTCTTTGTCTTTTGTGGCAGTGAGTTGCAATAGGGATACGCCTATACAATTTGGGATTTTATATTCATGGGTAAATGTTACATATCGGCCTAAATATTTGGTATAGTTGAGGCTGCTATTGGATTATTTGGCGTGACTGTAGATCTGTGTGTTATCTTGTTTTTATCTCGCTAAATTTTTAAAATGACATCATTTGTAGTACTATCGATTCTATGAGTCCAGGTTTCTCACCGTGAATCTCATGCTTAAGTGGATGTTATTTTTGTGGCCAATCAATGTGTTTTTCATGTTGAAAGGACCAATGGAAATGTGTTGCAACTCATGTCTCTAAAATACAGTCTTAGTGGGTTAAGAAAACTGTGTAAATATAATAATAATAGTTAGTATACATTATTATCGGTTTTAATATTAATATTAATGCTAGTATATGTAGTAGTAGCATTAGCAGTATTGCCAACCTTTTAATATTTATTTTAAATATTTTACTGTTCCTTATTTCTATGCCTTTTTGAACTGTAAAGCACATTGTAAGCTCTATTTTCAGGTAAGTGATATATTAAAAAAGTTATTAATATTATTATTAGTAGTAGTCATAGTAGTAGTAGTATTACTATTAGTATTCCATGATGAGTCTGCCTTTCACTGCTGCAGCTGTTTTGTAAGAGTTATTTAAGAGCTGTTTTGCACACTATGTGCCATGTTTTTTAAACAGTAGGCATCTAGCAAGAAATTATTGACTTCTAATCTTAATGCAACTTTTCACCTTGAGGCAGCAAATGTATTGTTAGCTCCGCCCTCCTTCTCCTCCCACTCAGTTGGGGAAGTTCCTCCCCCAACACTTGTCACTCACCTTGTTAAGCTGTCTACCTTGAAACGGCATGTAGCCTGAGGGTGAGGAAACTGGCATCCATAAAACCTACCGCTGGAGACGAAGAATCAGATGGCAAGCACAGGCAATCTGCAATTTAAAAAAAAACAAGCACGGCCGATGTTCAGCTGTGTTTTTGGATTTGGTTTTTGGATTTTGCCACGCATTTACCTTTCCTTTCTTGCTTTCGGTCACTGTTGTTGCTGCTATAGGCTATTCTCTATGCTGTGGCAGGAAACTTCACCTTGATATTCACACCCCAGCTCACTGCTGGCCACACCAACAGCAGGTGGTATATGCCCCTAAATGTCCTGAACATCATTGAAAAGGGAATTTTAGGTAAACGAGGGATGTAGGCATCCTATGTAATTGGTATTTTCATATAAAAAAAAGCCAGGCTCTGTGTGGTCGTTGTTTCGTTGTTTTGTTCATTGGTTCATTTGTGTGTAATGCTTTTTGTAATGGGCAGTGCTTAGGAGAATTACAGTATGCGTTCTTCAGGGCAGCACCGCTGTAAGAGGCCTGCATAAGGGAAATACAGGGTGCGCTCATACACCAGGAAATACGGCAGAAGTCACACAAGCATGCGCCAGGAGCGCTGCACATCCTACCAGGAAGTAGCTTGGTGGTTTTCAAACTATAAGCAAAGAGATGAATTCATTACTTTGTTCTGTGATTGTCTTAGTTACAACAACATTGTGCTAGCACAGCACTTTGGTATTAACAGGTGTTTGTTTCACTCACTCCAATCATGAATACCCCCCAGCTAACCAGCTACCTAACCTAAAATGACAACAATATCTTAATGCCATTTTCTCTGTTATTATCTTGTTGTCTGTGACTGTTTTGTCTGTCATTTTGCTTAGATACAAAGATAGAGCAGATGTTTAGTTCTGCAACTGTCGAGCTTGAAGCTATCATGCTTGCTGATTTGACACTTGCTGAGCTTGGCTAAATTACTTGCCATGTTGCATTTTATGGTAACATCAGCAAACTGCCATGGATAGGGGTCATATTTGGAAGCACGAAATTTGATCAGTATGGCATCCTTCCCTGTCATTAGCAGTGAGCTGTTGTTACGTAGTAATGAGACTTAAAAAACGTGTTTTGGCTAGATCAAAATAAGAGAAGAGGACACACAATGCGCTAATTCTCTAATATAATTCTCTAATATATAGCATTACATCCACAGAAATCCAATCTGCCAACTTAACTGGTCGTTTAATGTCTCACCCTTAGTTGATCACTTACTGTCCAATTCGGTCTATTTAGTACTTGGACATTTGTAAGGGTGTTGGGTGCAAGAGGGCCTGAAACAGTATAATACCAAAATTTTGGGGTGTTGCCTCCTATAAAGCTCTGCACTCTCCACCAATGAAAAACAACAGACAACTTAATCTTTGCTGTTTATTTAATTTACAGATAATATCTAATTTATGATAATGTTAAGCTGGTAAGTAGCCTAAGTAAGGTGTCATATCGGGGAGCATGGATAAATAGCCGTAAAAGTTAAATGACTTACACTAAGATAGTGAACATTAGGAACATAGATGAACATACTTACATAATTTGGCTTGGGGCACATATGATGAAACAATGAAAAAAACTAGAACTAGAAAAATATTTGATTGTGCTCCTGCTTTGTTAATTGAATCTCCCACCCCAGGCTGTGCACTTTGGAACCTGTCTATAACTTGATATTACTGCCTGGATGTTATTAAGCCACATTCAATATGTACTATGTGGTACAGGAAGAATGTATGGCTAATGCCGTTGTTGTGCGTATCATAGGTTGAAAGAACATTTTTTTTCTGTAACAGCCTAAAAATAAATTCTTATTTACTATGAAGAATATCAAGTTCAATGTCATTTTTTCCATTTTTGGAGGGTGTTGCCAATACTTTCTAAGCACCATATCATATTGTCACTGAGAGTGACAACACTGAAGGGTGTGCAGTGTTCCTTTGTGCAGCGATGTAGAACGTATATAGTTTATTTTTTGCATGCTAAACCACTGTTGTCTGAGATGCCCTTCTGCGACTCTGAGTGGGCCATCATCACACTGTGGTGTGATGTGCGGGCTTTCACAGTGTGCTCCGGGTGAGGTGAGAAAACTGGGGAAGTGTTATGATGTACTATATCAAGAGTGAGCTGAGAGGGCTGCTTTGAGCCCTGGGATGAGAAAGATGACAGTGCAGCTGAAAGTGTTTCACTGTATCAAAATAAAAGTTCTGAATAAAACAGATGGTCAAAGAGTTTTGCTGCACAGGAATTTACATTAGGGATTCTGGGTGATTTGAATAGCCATTGCTATTTATTTGAGGAGTGTGGCCCTTTAGTGACTGGCGCATAAAAATAAAGGCTGAAAACTCATATAACCAGCATGAATTCTTCAGCACGCCATACACCGGGAGCTAAATCATAGTTAACATAACGTGGCAGTAGACCTTTAAGAGTGTCATAACTCCCAGTGTTAGCTGTAGGGATCCAAGCGGGGTGTGCCGTTGGGTCTGATTCAGTAAACCCACAGTGTTTTTCTTTGTCCTCTAGCAGGCAGATCATTATTTCATTAAAGGACATAAAAGGAATATGTTACCAAGCTTTTAATGACTCTAGCTTGTTTAAGATGTGACAGACTGGTTGGTGTCAGTGATAAAAGATCTGATTGCATCAATAAATACAGACCACTAAACCCCAAGGAGCGGAGTTAAATAATTGGACCAATAACTTTTGCCGAAGTTTCCCCTCTCTTTTCCTCCCATTTATATGCTAAGCATGTCCCCCAGGGTGCCTCCCTTTCTGTTTAATTTCAGCTATCCCTTTTTAATCAATTTTCTTTTATCTCACAGCAGTTTGAATGCCTTTACATTCTATTTCTTTTTTCTTTTTTTTTCTTTTTTTTCTTTTTTTACCAAGGGTACATGTGTGTGAGGCAGCAATTATTTGATGAAAAAGAACAAGTAAAACATGTTCTCATTGATTAAATGGTCTCTCGCCTTGAGAATATTATGTTTTCTTAGAGTAACTAAATATGATGCTCTGTGTGGTTTATTGGCTTTAGAACAGGAAAGGGATGTGGTCAACGTCGAGAGAGAGAGAGAGAGAGAGAGAGAGAGAGAGAGAGAGAGAGAGAGAGAGAGCAAGAGATACACTATACTTGTTAAAAATATTATGATAATAATATGTAGTATTATAATACTAATACCATTACTTATTGTTGTAAAACATATTATTTGAATACTGTTCTTGCTTTGGCAGTATTTTATTTTATTTATTTATCTTCCAGTTTGTAGTATTCATTTGTTTATTGTACTATCAGAATTGATTTTAGCTTATTTAGTAATGTACTCACTTTTTACTCTGTTGTTAGAACAATTGTATCTTTTTTTTTAATTAATTGTCCTTAGACAATGGCAGTATTGTTCTTACGACATTCATGCCAATAAAGCATGTTGAATTGAATTGAATTGAATTGAGAGTAAATGGGCAGAAAAAAAACACACAAGGAAACGCAGTGATATAACGGGCTGGGGCTAAATCTGTGAGTCAGAAGCCCCAGAGCAACACAGAACAACCTCTAACCTTTTCATGGAAAATGGTGTTTTGATGACAGGTTGCTGGGAGGTTAAAGCCGGGCAGTAAATTGACTCACTCACTGTAAATGACTCTATGAAGAGCCTAACAGTTCCATCATTGTACTATTGTCATATCAAGCCGGACTGATATCCGCTGCAAATGGACTACACTGTCAGAAATGGAAATTTGAAGTATATCTAATGTACCATGGTACCAAGAGAGATTCCTCATAGGCCTTCAAGGAAAGTATTTAGACTTCTAATGACTAAGACAGAGCTACTGTGTTACATAAATACACACTCAGGTTACCCCACAGTGGGTTTAGGGGCAAACCACCCACACTCGATTCCATTACTTCCGGTAATCAGTGCTGTCTCATTTGACCCATTTAGTGTAACATTATGCTTACCCAGCTGGCATGATTTCAGCCTCCCTCCTTCCTCCCCAGCTACTCCCTCTCAAGCAAACTACCCAGATGAGAAATTCAAGGTACTGATGAACACGCAGGCTGTAAATATGCCTTTATATTAAAGCTTCAGTACATTAGCCCTCCACTACCTGGCTACTGTCTTCAGAGGTGGTAAGTAACAAAGGAAAAATATATACTTAAGTAAGATTTTCAAGTATCTGTGCTTTACTCCAGTTTTTCTTTCACTTAAGAGTTTTTTCTTTTACTCACTACATTTCAAAAGAAAAATCGATACTTTCCACTCACTACATTTTCAAAACAGACTCGTTACTCTTGGGAAATCATCAACTGATTTACTCAGTTATTTTTTTATTTTCTATCGGGTGCGGAAAATTAAAAAACACAAAACAAAATCAGTTGATCAGATTTCATCCCGGAAGCAGCCGATCAAGTGCCAAATGTGATTGGCTGCTTGTACACCAAAGCGGGAAAGCAGGGAAAGGGACAGAGAAGGAAGCAACAAGGGAGTAGAGAATTAACGTTTGTGAATTCAGCTAGGATTAACATTAGTGTTTGGAGGTGGAGACTCTTTCTCATCTGTGATTCAGAGGAACGCTCAACAGAGAACCAGTTTAGCACATTAGAAATGTCTATTTTAGACAACTACTTTTACTTTTATACTTTTACTTTTATAAGTAAATTTAAGACCACATACTTTTATACTTTGACTTGAGTAAAGGATTTGAAATGGCGCTACAACTTTTACCAGAGTATATTTTTAGATGAGAATTTGCACATCTACCTGATTAAGGACTACCACCTACCTGTACCACCTCTGACTGTTTTCCTGACGGAGGTGCCGCGGTGTGAGATGCAGCAGCAGCAGCAGCAGCAGCAGCAGCAGGCTGCCTCTGATCCCTGTGACCCCCAGAAAGGGGTCTGGGGCCCGGCTGCCTGTGGAGAATACAGATCAACCTCCTACATGTCCTGAACCCTGCCTTCTCCACTCATTACCTCTCACACTCACTTACCAGGGGGTGGTAGTGATGCCGAATAAAACCCCCGTTTTACACATTCAACGACTCCTAATGAGAATCTGGAGGGCTCCTGATAGAAAATACAGCACTTTTATGGAAACTAATTATGCAAACAGTCTGTATTTGTGTTATGTTGTGTAATCGGCTCATTCAGCAGCTTGAGACTGGAGGATTTTTCTGTTATAGCCTTTTAAAATAAGAGTTAATAAACAGCTCTCCAGTGTGTCAGCTGCCGTAATTGCCTACAGGATAACTAATTCCATAGTCAATCAAATGGATGGTTTATTTTCATCATTTAGCAACTACAGTGCATCAATTTAATAAGAAATGCCTCAGCAGCGCCCTATGGAAATCCTGTATCTCTAAAAAGTTAACTATTAATGAATAACTGGTTGATTTGCCCTTTGTCCCATTTTATTTTTCAGTACATCATTGGTTTGGGTTTGTCCTGCGGTCATGAGCAAAAAAAAAAAACACTAGATATACAAGATTCCTACAGGATACCGAAGACGTTCTGTTTGCAAACTACATTGGTATAAATGGTACATCGAGTTAGATTCTAGTCCAGTTAGCACTGACTTTGTCTCACAGTGTCGTTTCTCTACAGAGAAGATCCAGCAGTGCAATGGAGATCAACTGTTGAACAGGACATCGTTGGTGAAGGTATCAGGTTGAATAATGACACGGAATTCCACATTTATAAGTGAAGGTGCTAAAGTGCGGCGGCGTTACACCTGCAGAGGCGGATTTACTCCGCATTCAGATGGTCCAGCTGTGCGAGCTCAAACAAAGCCCACTCCATCATAATGAGCTCTGTCACAGTGGATTGAAGGCCCTTGTAATGAATAATCATAGCACGAGGAAGGAACATGGCAGAATACAAAACAAAGGGGAGTTGGGGGGGGGGACAACTGAGGAGAAAACAGGTGTGTGCCATGAATTATACATCTGGAGAAATGCCAGTGTACTTCAGATGAATGCATCTCAGTCTTGTGCTTGCTTATGTGTTTGTAGTCACAAACTCCCTCCTTTTTTATCAGGTGGATGAATCGAGCAATCGTAAATAGGTAAAAAGCAAACCAGGTTTACCAAAGGATAATGCGGTGGTCGTTTTCCAGGAACATGGCACATTTTTAAATTATGTGAACAACCTTTGGGATATTTTGTTAATTATGTCACATGATGCTAGAGATTAATTACAGAGGACACGTGCAGTGCATGCACACGCTCTCTCACACGCTTATGCAAAGGCACATTCTCTTACATTACACACTCACACACACACATACGCTCACACACAAATAAGCTCTCTCTGGTGTCCTTGCTCGAAGCCATGCACCCTGTTCTGTGGGTCGCAGAGGTGGGAGCAACAAGCCGTGAAGCTGGGACTTCCAGCTCAACAGTTCTGCTGGCCCCTGACACCCCCCTCTGGCCCCGGTAATAAACCAGCTACTCCTGGACCGGAGGACTCCTGGGCCACCTGATGAAGAGTGATGACCCAACACCGCTTTCCATCCTGAAAGTTTTTACTTTCAAAACCAACAGAGAGATTCAAATCCTGAAATTACTGAGTCATGCCTTTGAAGACCCAACCTGTACTGTAATATGGTGTCACTTGTTGAAACATTTTATTTTTTTATATCCCGCCACCATGATACATGGGATGTGGGACATTATATATCATGATAGAAACTTCATACTAACCCCCTATAGAGTAAATGATCTGATTAGATTTTGGAGCACCTTGCTGCATAAATTTGAATATTAATGAGGAAAAACTAATTTTCTTGAAACTACTATAACTCCTTAATGCTTTACGATATGAAGTTCATATTAATACCACCGATGTGTTATGTGAAGACATAGAAATATTAGCTAATTAATGCATTAATTAGCTTAATTAATTACCTGATTAGCATAATTGGTTATATATAATATATTATGGTGATTATGACGGGACATTGGGCAGCTCAAGTGTCTTTTGTTTTACATAGTGTTTTATTGGATCAAAGATATTTTTGTCACTCTGAAATGTATTGTCTTGGCTTTTGATACTGATAGCAAGGACTGATAGCTAAACAAATCTTTTACTTGTATTTTGAGGGTGTAAAGGTTTTTTTTTTGTTTTTTTTTTACATGTGCGATGGAGTAAAACAGCCTGAGCTATGATAGGTTAAGACAGTTCTAAAACAAGCTATTTTCCACCTGTAAGGCTACGTTCACACCACAGGCCTTCATGCTCAATTTTGAATTGCTGCTCATATCTGAAGATTACTGTTCATATCTATTTGAGGATCTGACAGCAATATAAACTGACAGTGATGTTGAAAAGACACGCGTGAGTAACATCAACAAAAGCCATCACAGATGGTTTTCTACCTATGCATACTGCTTCTTTCAAACACATCTTGGTCGCAGATATGTGCCTTTGAATTTTGACTGAAGTGAGGCGTCTCCCCGCATACATCAAGTCTGCTATTTTGTTTTCTTTCCATCATTGTCTTGTTGTCCTCTATGCTAATACTGGCACAGCCATGGTGCCATGGGTGCCAACATTTTTATTGTCTCAGGTGAATGATATAACTTTTGATTATGAAAAATGACAAATTCCAATTTGAGTGTTAAAATATAAGCCACATGTAGGTCACATGCCTCAGGATCTGATTTTGTACCATGTATCTGTGAGGTTTAGATCGCAATTGGAAAAATGCAATTCCATGCAGCTTTTTGTGGAAAATATTATATCTGTGTCAAATGTCAGGGAAAAATCTGAATTGGGGCACAATGTGAGTGTAGCAAAAGTAGTCAAATTCTTCTACTTTTGAGAACAAACAGAAAATTGGTCAAATAAATTCAGGAGCATGTCTTTGAAATATACAATATACTGATTTCGAAAATCTTAAATTGGGAATTCAATGGTATTGATTCCAAAGCCAAAGCTGTCTTTACAGAGGTTGAGAAGTTAAGAAATAATTGTCCAGTGTGCTGCCATGGACATCTGGACATTATTTCCATTCTGTCTTATAGATTCAAGAGTTGATTCTACTGGCCAAAAAATACTGAAGATGCTTTACCGCCTGTACATGGTAGGACATCAACTGTCACTGGGTATCTGAAGTCCTGTTGTCTTTGCATCACGTGTGTCAGTCTGCTCTGCAAGCTGTCCATTTGTCTCCCCACCAGTCTCAACAAAACAAATTCCTGCACAGTGGTTCTGATTCTGATGTTAATAGTATATAGTATATAATGTATGTTTGCAATTAGCTGCTCATTTGAGGATGCTGAAATGTGTCAAGCAGATGTGTCCGCTGGAAAAAGAAAACCCCAGAAAACAGCAGTCTGGGTGGGTCTACTGAGTCATATTTCTTATTGCTGCTCCCAGGGAAACCTGCACAGAATAAGGTAAAGTGTAATGCCCACACAGTGTCAGTAATTGGTTGCCTTTCACTCGTTCTTATTCTGTGATTTGAATATGATCATCCATTCACAATCCAGAATGAAATCCCTCTCATGTAATGACATGGCTTTCCAGGATGGAGATCTTCAATCCTTCTTATTGTTGAATTGTGCAAGCACTTCAGGAATGGTGTATGTGTGTGTGTGTGTGTGTGTGTGTCTGTGTGTGTGTGTGTGTGCGTGTGTGTCTATGCACACGTGCAAGGACATTATGCTGCATAGCATCTAGGGCTGTCTGCTGCCTTACCTTAGCTATCCTCTGCCCGTCCTTGACAGATCGCATGGATATTGGCTGCCTGCTTAAGAAATAACACCTACCATCAAGTTGATCGAGGAGCTCCAGAGAGCCGGCTTCTCTCCTTCTCTCTCTGGGATGTTTACATCCAATCCTCCGGGCCGCAGTCTCAGCGATGATCATGTATTCAGTGGGGATTTAGGCGGGCGGAGGGGGACGGGATGTAAGTGCTCCTACGGGAAATAAGGGTCACCTCTTTAATCTCCGACGCGGGAGATCTCTCCAGCCTGTGTACGGGATGCGAGTGTGTTGTTATTCGGCGCATTGTATAGCCAGCCCGCCTGCCTTTCTCTGTATACATTAGACATGTGCTGCCGGTAATCTCACTCATATTACTGGCTGTACTGTTGATGGAATAATAAGAGAGGTCAGAGACCGTTGGAGAGGAGAGCAGGCTTTGTTGATTATTCTCTTCATGGTTTCTTTGTGGGTTATCGGATGCACTATGGATGGTTCACTTCAGACTTGAATAAGGAAACTTGATTTATTAGAAGCTGACATCTGAATCTTCAGCTTTCTTTTTCCAAGAAACTCAGACATTTGCTTGGATGGGATCAAAGTAGTAAAAGACTTAATAAAACAGCTATCTAATGAATAACAGCCGTGCAATGGGTAAGAAAACACTGTTGTTTTTCCCCCCTTTTGGCTCATTTATTTTATTGCACCTTTTTTATTGTAGATTATCCATAGGCCATTTCCCAGTGGCTGATTTATAGGTATAATTTGGGGCAAGGTCCCTTTAATGAAATGCCATGCGATGCCCAGTTGCATGAGGCTGTAAAAAGCGTTGGTTATTTGAGTGTTTTTTGGCTTGTACACAGCATGTATGTTTATAGCTATCATTTCCAAAGTAACCTATACTTTATTGCTCCTGCTGAGCATAGTAACTCAAACGCCACTTATCTGCCAACCGACTGCCAAAGTTGTTTCCCGAAAGGAACAAGAAAGCTACATCTAATAAGTAGACACTACTCAGTTTACATTGATGGATTATGGATCCAACTGGCAGCAGAGGATAACAGAAGTTACATATCTTACATAATACATTGAACTTTAGAGAGATGTCAGAAGTGGCAGAGAAATAATAGAGATGATCAAAAAATTCACTGGTATTTTTCCTTCAACAATGTCCATAAATCTCTCATAGCGAACAGGTCCAGCAATGCTAAGTATGGGTATAGTGCAGAGTAGCTGTTGTAAAAGTCTGACCTATATTACACTGTCTGGGGCCGACCTTACATCCCCGTTGAATTTCCCCTGCCTGCTTTACAGAGCGTAATTCCATTGAACAGGAAGTCTCACTTGCTGGATATTTGCAATGTTATTTCTGACTTCACTCCCTCAGCTGCTTTGGCAGCTTTGGTGTGAAATCCTCTGGGAGTCGTTTCTACAAGAGCCACCAGCTTTTTAGGGTCGAAGCTCTTAATTATGCTGGGTGTAAATGAGAGGACTGGGGAGGGAGCTGGCGTGGCTGGCTAGGGCCCCCATGTGAGGGTGACAGAGCTTATAGCGGCACAGTTGCACCCTCAGCCTTAGGCCCTGCACAGATGAAAAGAGGACGAAAAAGAGACAGAACATAAGGCATGTATGCTAATTTGTCAACTCAGTAAGCTGGCAAGAGGATGAAGAAAGCTGCTTCATCTCTGGTATTGCAATGCAAAGCTGATACGCTGAGACACAGACATTTTGGTTAATTGCATACTGTGTTTTTGATATAAGTCTTCCCATTGATTTTGACATTGAATTTCTCAAATATTTTTTTATTTTGAGATATACTATATTGCACAGTTTAATGAACCTACCTGTAAGACTGGGTTGTGGAAACTGTTTCCAAAAAGGCAAACAAAGGCAGCCGCTCACCTCACAATTCTGCTGGGAGAATGGAAACATACAGTTTATGAATAATGCAATTAAACAAGAAGAACTAGGAAAAAAAAACATTGCAATGGAATTCATCCTATCTGTCTTTGGGGAGCGAACCAGTCATATTGGATATTGACCTTTCTGTTCTGTCTCATTGTGCAAACTGCAGGAAGTAACAGAGATGTGGCTTCAGTGGAATGATTAGACAGAGGAGTGAAGTGAGAGGAAAATTATACAGAAACACACAGCATAATTAAAGGGTATCATCTCACAGCACGTATCTACCCTCACAGGCCTATTTATACATGACATCAGTGGAAAACAATGTGTCACATAAAAATACCATCGCATCTCATCATTAGGAATACTTAACGAAGGGACTAACATTTCTTTTTATCTGTTTAATTACAGCATAATTAAGGGTATGAGCGGTGCTTAAGGAATTGGTTTATGATACTCTTGTTTCGTTAAATGTGTTAACTCGCTATTATTATTTCAGACATTTTTAGCAGTACAGCGTCAACCATTCATCAACCACAATCAACCATTCATACAGGAGCCCAATTCAAATGTTAAAACAATGATATACTAACCTAGCCTACACCATCATAAATCTACAGGATCACCAGATTGGCAGCACCATTCACTAACCACGTAATCTACATGTTACAAAATATTACAAAATCTTACTGTGAGCTGTAACATTTTAAAAAAATATTTTGTATTGACTTGGCTTGGGTGCCACAAAAAAAGAAGTGGGAGAGGGATGCCATTGTGGTTATTATTGTACATTTTGAATAGTACAGGTGCTCTGATTCAATTTTAGGGTTTTTCCAAAAGTAATTGGAAATATATGGTACATTTTCTTAATGGTGCCCCAGTTTTAGCGTGCCAACTGCGCAGTATTTTTACTGATTAAGGATGGATTGCCCTAGGTCAAACATGATAACACAAGCAGACCTTTTCCAGCACCTAAATAAGAGACATGTTTAATGTGTTAAACGTATTGAGTGGATGGAAAAGTTATGCTTTGTTTTCGGTTTATTTCTATAGGTGAGGCTCCAGAGTCTCAACATCAATCTACAGCAACAAAATAGAAGCTGTAAAGTCGGAGCTGTCCACAGGTTGTTAATTCTCTCAGATCAGTGTCAGATTCAAAGGCTTCATTTTCAGAGGGCTGAAGGAGACGGGGAAAAGGAGAGAACGTCAGTTAGTGAGTAGGTGAGAAAAAGGGAGGTCGAATGCAGTAGAGAGAGGCAGAGAGTCAGAGGGAGCGGGAGAGAAAGAGACAGAGAGAGAGAGAGCGTGCGAGAGATAGACATAGAGATGCGAGAGAGAGAGAAAGAGAGACGGAGAGGTTGTGAGAAAATGCGATTTGGTCTCGGTGTTTTGGGCTGCATGCTCCATTTGCCCTCTCTGACAGAGAGGGAGAGTGACGGGCATTGGCAGGAATTGAATCAGTAGATTAAACACCCCCTCCTCTTCTCTCCTCTCTTCCCATCTCCTCTCCTCTCCTCTCCTCAGCTCACCCCCCCCTCTTTTCTCCTCTCCACCTATTCTTCAGTTCCATTGAGGGGGAAATGTGGGGGAGATTGCAGTCAGAGATGTTCTTGCCGAGGGGATGCTAAGGAGCCTTTGTCACAGGTAAGATTGATTGGGTGATTAAAGGTCCAGCAGTAGAGTATTAGTGGCCTCTCTTGACCATTAGTGCCAGGCAGCGGCAGAGATACATTAAGAAGTCGTACCTCTTGTCCAAGTTATCAAAACTTCTGCACTATCACGATGGAACGTACTCCGACTCTGTAGTGGGAATTAATTGAAGAATCAAGATAGAAAATGAACGTTTCTGTAATAGTTGTTACACTGAGGCTGTCTGTACAATGAGCTTTTTTTGTTTGCTTCAATGTACATCATGTGAACGCATGTAGCAGCCGCTGTCAAGGACATATTTCCTTCAGGACAATGAAGTATTATCTTATCTTATTTAACTGATATGATAGCTTAACTTTTACAACATACAGAAAATATATAATAAATGTACATACAATACATGTTCTTGATGTACAAAGTACTGTGCAGTCTAGTGTTTATCTTTATATGCTTGCCAGCGGTACAAACATCTACATCTAGATCCATCTAGATCTGCTGAAGTTGCTAAGTCATTGTAAGAGTCTTATTAAGCCCTTGTTGAACTGGGCACATCTGAAATGCCTGTAGTATAGATATACAGTATATAACCTTTATTGGCCAGCTGATAGCAACATTGTGTGATTAATGCCATTGTAAAAAAAACCCAAAACAAACAAAAACAAAGCATAACATACCAATGGACACAGTCCCAAATAATCAATCTTTTTTTTTCTCCACGTTTTTGCACAAAACTAACTAGCTTAATTGAAAATTACTTAAACTTGGTTCATTTGAATTAGACATCATATCATCAAAAACTGGATGTAAAAAATTATAAATACCATTCTTCACAAACTTGCCAGTGTACAAAACTTAGGCCTACCTCATTAAATGCAACATCACAAAATAAGATGGTGCCCAACCCACAAAAGCTTAATGAACTACCACAGCTATTACTGTCAGTACATTTATTGTCTTTACTTATTGGGTCCCACGGGGCTGGAGCCTATCCCAGCATGCACTGGGCAGAAGGCAGTGAAACAGGGACAGGGCAGGGCCAACACAGCCACACACTTTTTATTAAATGTATTCACAATAATTATCACATTTCAATTTTAATATAATTAATGAGATTATCAATACATTTTGTTGTTCTAAATGCTCAACCTGAATTCATCTCATTCAGTAGTCATGCTGTGATCCAAGGTTTACAGACTTTCTTCTCAAAGGATGGTCTTTATCCATGACTGACATAGAAAATTGTTTGCACTTGTTACATTATTTGCCAGTATGCTCACAACTGGCAAGCATGTAATTGGCAATTAGCTAGATTTCACTGATTTTTTAACTTAGTTTCTCATGTTGTTGACTGAACTTGATTCACTGTTGTATAGAACCATTCTTCATTCTTCATTCATTGGTATGGCAAGCAAGTCTGAGTCTTGAATCCTCTGTGTGATTGTAATAGGAAATGCAGAGGATAGGTGAAGTGGGGGCTGGTGCTGTGGTTTACATCAAAGAGTGCAATAAATAGTTGCTAGCCAAGCTTTTCTGCTGTTGTTGTGTGCTCTCTGTTGATTGCAGCTTGTACTTTTTTTTTTTTATAGCTGTGCTTACTGTCACATTGAATACAATCTGTCAAAATGATTACAACAAGGGCGCTTTTATGGGAAAAAATAAATTCAAATGTTGCTTTTGCCCAAAGATGCAACAAACGTCCCTTCATCTTGGATTAGATGCCCTTTTATTTGTTCCAAAAAGCGTAAGATAGACAAAAGCCCATTTGCATATCTGCATTCATTGTTAGCTGTATATAACAGCAGATCTCTGCTAAATCTGGAGCAAGTGGGGGTGGTTGAGTATAAATTCAACAACACTTTGGTCTCTGGCCTGTGTTTTCCCCCCTCGGCCCTCTGATATCAGTTCTCTGATCTCTATCCCGTGAGGTGCAGTTGGAGAGTCCAGATAGCCAACCTTTGTTGGAAATCGATGGAGCCATGCTGGAGGGGTTGTGCCATACAGTCTCCTCCTCCACTTTCTTTTTTAACCCTTATTTCACCAAATAAATTGACTATAAAGTAAGAAACCTTCAGAGTTGTAGTAACAGCCTTGTGGAGTGGTTTCATGGGGAGGAGAGTTACTCACATACTAACTCCTGGGAGCCACCCAGGACAGCCACACTGTTGCACTCTTAGCCACTGAGCACCTCTGCAGGAGGGCAGTTGGAGGCTAAGTGACTTGAAAAAAGGGCATGTAATTTGAGGGAGGGTAGAGCGCTTCTCGGTTGACTTCCTGCTCCTGGATTTTCCCAGCTGGTGCTGGATATCAAACCAGTGACCAGTGGTCTGACAAGGCCGTTTCTCCAAACCACAGGCTGCCATCACACAACCTATCACAGCACAGACAACAGCAAAGCTGCCTTTTTTCTTTCTGAAAGGGCATTTTCATCTCTCTCTCTCTCTTTCTCATTCTCTCTCTCTCGCTCTTTTTGTGCATCCACATGTTCCACCGGCAGGGGGCAATTAAATGGACTCACTTTGATTTTGTGAGGCAGGCTTTTGATACATCCTAACACTAGGATATTGCCTACTGAGATAAAGAGGCCAGGTGCCTCTACAGATGGTCTGAGTGTGAGCTGAAGTCAAATTTGACATTTTATCTGGATATATCAGGATTCAAACCAATATTGCATTTTTAATATTTACATATATGCATGTGGAATTTAATGCTTTTACTCATTTACATTTGTGTTCATATAACAGCTTGCTGAATGCTTCATGGATGCATTTCTTTTACTTCCCATATGTTTTGCAGTGTCAGCAATCTGTACAAGTTTCAGATAGGAAAGATCATTTCCCTAGCCAGTCAAGCTAGTCCTGAAGCTGGCTGAAGCAGACTCAGATACAGGTGAAGTGATGTGTCACTTGCCAGGTAGATAAGCCTCTCTCCACCATGCACCTTCTCCAAGTTATCACCGACCCTGGATGCTCCATACTGACCTTTACTTTGAGGTGGTTACGCTGACCTGGAAATCCCACAGTCCTGATTGGTTAAGGGGTTGGAGATGCAATCTGGTGATGAATACTGAAAAGGTCAGTCCAGCCTCTCCAAAGCACAGTCATTCCATTGGGTTACATGGTGTCTAAAATACATCTGATATCGCCTCTCTCTCTCTCTCTCTCTCTCTCTCTCTCTCTCTCTCTCTCCCTCTCTCTCTCTCTCTGTATGTTGAACATTATTATGTTCTCGTGCAGCCTGTGCATCTCTCTCCTCTCCTGACTCCTCATAAGCCTCTGAAATGATATTCAGGAAACATATAGTCCTGTATGTCATGTGAAAAATACAGCATGGCATTTGTAATAACATAGAAAATAGTTACAAGCTATTATTTGAACAAGGTTTCTTCACCTAATAGGCCTATAGAGTTGGTATTTCAATACAAATGTATTTATTTAATACAAAAAAAATGATTTGATAAACTAATAATTATCAGTTTAAATCTACAGTTCATATGTTTTAATCTACATTTATATTTATAGTTTATATAATCAGATTTTTCATTTGCTACTTTTTATGACAATTTTTATAATACATTATTTGGTAATTTTGGAATGGGAGTTACACGGGGCGAAAATAGGAAAATGCAGAGGGTAAAGACCTCATCAAAATAAATAATATAGCGAATAACACATTATAACGTCATGTGCAAGCTCCCCACTTTCACTCTTCCCAAATCCATTTCTTCCTTGTTGCCACCTCTCTGAAATTGTTAATTTGCTTTACAGGTGTTATTCTTGTGGTGAAAAATATTCCTGTTTGCTAGTGAAATGTCTAATTTTATCAGCAGAATATTTCGCGAAAATTAAAGGCATCATTAATTATTATCCAATAGAGCCTCAATCCCAATTAATTCTGAATGATTCTGCAGAATACAAAAAAATCTTGCTTGTGTTCTTTCATTTTGCTTTTCTTTTTTTTTTTTTCATTTCCACCCGCCTGATACCCACTCCCTGTTTCCCTAACATTTCCCTGAAGGCAGAGAAGATATTGGTCCCCATTTGGACTATGTAGCGTTGATATATCTCACTCAGGGCCTGAATGTCAGTCCAGGAAAGTCAAGGCCTTTTTGGTAATGGCGCATGGTTGCAAATGTCAAGAGAAGCGCGTTGCTGATGAGTGACTGTAGTCTGGCGTCCCATGTGGCTCTGATGCAGCCGCAAAGGACGTGTTGCTTTGATATGAGAAAATACCGGTTCCCTCTGTGAGCTGGAGGCATAGCAGGAGCGAATCAAACTGATACAGTATCAATCTGATAGGGTGTGCTCTTCCTCTTCTACACAGGCAGGTATTCCATGCATGCAGTATTTGCTGTACTCCATCTAGAATGGGATAGATGCTATTGGATAGATGGAAAGATAGGTATTACATTTCCAGACAAATCCTGACACGAGATGAACAGCGCTCATGCCTGCGTGCATGCCGTAAATAGATATCCACAGACTGCGATGATCATACATGGCATATCTCAAGGACATTTCATGTTTTCATACGATCCTGTAAAATGAGATGCCAGCCCAATGAGTTTATAAAGTCTACAGTGCATGTTTTATCTTGAATCGCTGTGTATGGTGGTCTGAGTTGGTGCTTCTCTGCTAAGTAAAATGTGTGCCACCTCCGCAAAACTGTTTCTTTCTTTAACTTAACTCTTGACTCATTCTCTAGAAACTCCCCTGAGGATTTCTGCACCAGCTTATTTTTTTTACTTTTAGCTCCTAAGCCCCAACACCTTGACTCTGAACAAGATAGGATGCTGTAATGCTGCCCAATCCTCTGTCACAAGTATTGGGTGCCACCTCCCGTCTTTCTCGCGCACCTGAAGTCTCATCTTCTTTCCTATTGCTGAGTGAAATTCCATAGTATAGAAAGATTTCTATCTATATGTGGAGGCAGGATTCTCTCTCTCTCTCTCCCTCTCTCTGTTTCTCTCTCTCCCTCCAGTACTCGGCTTGCGTTCCAAGGCCTGAGAATGATTCTGACTTCAGAGGGATATCTCCCCCTCACATCCGTGGCTCGCACCCTGCCAATGCAGAGTTAGCCTTTCCTTTTATGCTGTGCTCCTGGGATTATCATATCAATCTGCGTGACCTGATTACCAGGCTGCGGTTGGCTGCCAGAGCACTGGATCAAGCGATCCCTCCACTGCTGCCGTCTAATTAACACTAGTGTGTCATCGCTGCACTCCCTCACTGAATCCTCCTCAAAAGTTAGTTTGGCAGCTATTCTCACACCGCTGCACCCGGAGGGGTCTGATAGCTTAGCGCTCGCAGGACTGAACGTACATGCGCTGTACAGTGGAGTGGTGACGGCACTAAAATGTTTAGAGACAAGGTTTTTTGTTTTTGTGCATACTATGTGCTGCTGTGTAGCTCAGTGGCTAGCCTGTCATCATACCGCTGTTTAGGTTTGAAAATAGGTTGAAAATATGCGCTCATGATACTATGGCGCTTTGGATAAAAGCATCTGTAAAAATGGCATATGCTACTGTAGTTAGCGTATTACCAATAGTCAGTGATCATAGGCACACTGGTGTGTTTTGATTATGACATGTACCAACTGCCACAACGTCATATGATAAGGTATCACACTCAGATAGACCCAGATGGATATTAGAGGTAACCGTTCCAGTGGCCTGTCATTAACAGGTGTGTAATTAATTCCCCATGATGGGCCAGTGTGACATTAATGCGGGTTGACTGTGTGGTGGTCCGCTCTGTGGGACTTAAATGACGACAGCCAGCCAGACGTGTCCTTGTCATCCTTGTGTCTGTGTGGCCTCATTACTTCTTTGGCCAGTGACACTTCTCCTCCTCCTCGTCCTCCTCCTCATCCTCTGCTGCATTCCCCTTCCTCTTCCTTGGCACATTGTACCCTTCTCATTGCTGCTTAGCTCTGAGCCACTGTGACGCCGGGTATTTGTGGGGTTGTGTGTTTGCACTGGATTTAGTTTGAAGCATCTGAGGACAGAGAGTTTTGTGTGTTTTATCCATTCAGCGGGTTGGGCTCACATGCCTATTATTGGTATTGAACCTGGTAAAGGTGAAGCATGGGCAGACCCCATGAGAGGAAGGGAGAAAGAGAAAGAGGAAAGGAATGTTGATATGCCTTTGCCTCTGCACGTGTGTGTATGTGTGTGTGTGTGTGTGTGTGTGAGAAGAGAGCAGTCAGACATCATCTCATTAGGTTGTATAGGTTATGCATTGTATTGAGGACAAAGTTGTTTGAGTTGTCTACCCACGCCCAATAAATATTTGAATTATTCATAACAAATGGAGAAATTCATAATGTCCCCGATTAGCATTTTAGCATAATTGATTCTCAAGAAAAGATGGAATAATAAATCACTGCCGGCCTCCTTTTACATGAAAGATCCACCTACATTATCCACCCAACCCCTCTCCCCTTCTCAGCAATTCTTTTTTCATCTGCCATTTGTATGCTTTTCATTACCTATCTGCTCCCTCATGACATACCGGTAATAGCCTTGGAGGCATGCTGGTAAACAGTTTTGACAAATTAAAATCACCCAGCTCAAGTGAAGAGACTAAAGCTGCAAACCAGGGGAAGGAGGAGGGCTTTAGCTCAGTTTTCCAGTGACAAGGCCAGCTCAAGTACACACTGCGTACTTGGCCACTGTGCGCTCAGCTTTACTCAGTGAGCTGCAGCCATGCGATGATTCATTTCACTGAAATCTAGTATGGGCCTAAGACAATTCCCAACTCAAATGCGTCATCCAATATTTTGAAAACGCAGTGGTGTTAAAAATATTTAATTATTTTAATTAATCTTTGAAACGTTGTGACACTTTCCCGCTGTGGTTTGTGCAGGAGTTCCCTATATGATGATTAGCACCTCAGGCTCCAGGGCTTTCATACTGGGCCAGAAATGTGTGTGACAGTGACAAGCGTGTAATACTCACTGAGAAAGTAATCCATTAATGACGAGAAACATTATTAATCCTGTGAATATAAAAAGCATATTTGTGGCAGGCATATTAAACACATGGCAGGCTTATTAATCTTCCGACCATCATCTAGCCATAATTTCTTTCCTCACACAGATCTAGAAATATCCCAAATCTCTTTGATTGATGTTTTTGCTGTATTTGTATATTAATTTGACAGCATACATTATTTATAAAAATATATATACATATGAATAAAAATGAAATAAACTATCTAGCCTATCGACAACAAAATAGAAGTAGCTGCACAACATGTGATACACAATATAATAACAAATATTTTTTGTTATAAAAAGCAAAAAAGAAACTAGTATTTGATTTTAAAACATGGAAGCCAGGAATCAATGTCCTCAATGCACACCTCAAAATGCTGCACTGCAGGCGGTAATTGTGCAAGATTATCACGACAAAAATGTTCTTAACTTCCTGCTCGACAAAATCAGTTCCCATCCAAGACACTATCCATCTTCATTCCCTATCATGGCTTGCTGACAGGGGTTTCCATCATGTGTCATTATTGGTGCATGAGGCAACTCAGCGGAACAATCCGCCACTCTGGGAAACGCATCAATCACTGACTCCTTGTCCCACCCTGACAGCTCTGAACGGAGACAAGAGCTGTGTCCCACCATAAGGATGTACTTGAACCCATGCTAGACAGGCCAAGGCAGGCTTAGGCTATAGGTAATTAAGATTAGGGATTGAATACATGACTGCAGTGATACATGCCTGAGTGGCTGTCAGGCTTTACTTTCTCTGACAATGTTGACGGATGATGTAGGCGTAACTGTCAGAGCAAAGCCAGAGCGCCGACAGGTGTTATGACCCCACCATGGGAGGGAAAAACGTTGGAACAATAGATGAATCAGTGTGTACACAAGATAAAGGCTGACGAGTGATAGAGTAGAACAGTGGTTCTCAATCTTTTTCATATCAAGGACCCCTAATTTAGTCCACTTTAGGGCCATGGACCCCCATTTGATGAGATTTTCTCTCTTGGACCCAAATCTGAAAATGTTTTTTATTGTTAAATATGATTTTGTCCAGAATTTCATGACTATCTGAATTGTAGGTAGAGAGATAACAGTGAAACTATTATCAAAACAGTCATTCCTCTACATTCTATAATTGTTCTTATTTCTTATTATAATATTATTCTGTATTCTTATTCTTATATCTTATATCTAACAATTCATCAATTTGCTGGGGACCCCCTGGAATGCCCTCAAGGACCCGTGGTGGTCCCCAGACCCCACGTTGAGAACCACTGGAGTAGAGACATACCTTGCAATATGAATTGCAAATTGATCCAATAGTTGAGAAAACTGGCACTGGCATGCAATCACATTTACTTCACAATACAACAGTATGTGATGCAATGCCTTGGAATGATATAATTTATTTTATTTTACATGACATATTGGATGGCACATTGCCAAATTCTGTATGTTATACATTCACATTGAACCTCCATAACCGTAACATAACATAACACAGAATACAAAAACATCGGAAATTTTATCATCAAAGTTTTCGAGTTTCACACCAATGAGGTAGATCAATCAGGAGTGTGCTGTAGCCAAAGGGGACTCTTGGTTGACATTCAAACTCATTTCATGGTCATTGTGTATTTCAAAAAAAAAAAGAAAAGTAGGGTAGGAGACATACTGATAAAAAGAGAGAATGAAAAACTGAGTGTTGCTTGGGTCATCTTTTGGATCTAAGATGTTGTGACTTGGTTTGACTTCAATTAAATCCTGGGGGAGGCTTCCCAGTCAATCTGTGATCTTTATCAAGGCGCTGCCTCTTAGATCTCTATCTCTCTCTGCGACCCATGGGGAAATGGAGACGACTTTCATGACAATGGCTTGGACTCCATGCTATTTCTGGCTGGCTCCACTCCCTCCTCTCCCTAACAATGCTGTGACTCTATTGACAACCTCAACCTTGAGTACCAGTCCCAAGCCTGTCATGCGTTTTTTTTTTTTTTTTCCTCAGTTTATGTTTTTCAAACCCGGTGAATATTGAGGATGAATTTATATTTTCTTATGCAGGGAATGAGTCACTCATTGCTCCGCTCACCTGGGAAATTTAGCAGCATAGCATTTGATGACTCATGACTGAACATATTTTATACCTTGAAATATTGCAGATGTTTTTTTTTTCTCCTGTAAACTCTGATTCGGAGCGTTGTAGCGGCTGCCACAGTGCAGAGGGCCTCGCTTTTCACACAGTCAAGATTGGAGTTCCTCTCACCATCTTCCTTAATCTCAGGCTCTCCTCCCTCCCTGGAAACTGTCCTCTGATGGTTAATTAAATGCTTTGATCTGGGTTTGTTCCATCTGCACAATATTTAACGTACTGTAATTATGCTAAATATTCACAAGGCATGTCATCTCCTGCGGAGTCCTAGCATTACCGACCTGCACTGGTGGTCTAAGATTAGGTAGAGACTGTCTGCGTTTAAGGCTCAGGGAGTGTTTCCACTCCAAATTGCATTGGGAAACAGTGCCTCCACCTCACACCTGGAAGCTGCATGAGAGAATCTTCTCATTGGACACACAGCAAATTAAATCTACCATCTCCTGCAGATCAGTTCCTATAACTTCTCCATCAGCAATTACACACACACAGATCTATGTAAGTATAAGAGGAATATGACATTTTTCATATATTTGACAGATACTACGATGATATCCATCTTCTTCCCTGACATATTTTTCATCTTGCAATCTCTAGAAATTCAACAGCAGTGACCAAAAATATTGTTTCGATCAGTAGTTTTGCACCATACTGTATTAGAATAAAATTACTACTCCTTCAGCAGTTCTTCAGTGATTTAACCATCTGGCAACATTTTTCTGGTGCTACTGCTGTACTGTGATACATATCCTGGTTCAGCACAAGTATGCAAGCGTCTCTGTATCGGAGTAAACAACGAATAAATCAGACTAAATGATATCTAATGAGAGTGATTATGATGACAATTATAAAGATGTTCCTCCATGTAATTTCCATTAATTTCAATTTAACGTTTATGCAAGGGAACTCTTGATACAGGAACTGACAGAATGACAACAAGACATGACTTGAAAATGTAAGTGTATTATCAAAGCAAAGTTGTTGTTTTTTTAATGTTTTTTTGTATGTAAATGGAACAGGATGTTTTGACTTATGGAATATCAAAGCTGCAAAAAGCATATTCCATTCTTACCCCTCTAACAGGACACAATTCAACAACAAGTCCTCCAACCCATACGACTACATAGGTTGTTTGTTCCTACCCTCTAATACGACCCACAGGAGCGTTTCCTAAATTAGCGCCCCTACCGGTGCCTTTCTCTCCCTGATATCCCATTGGTTTACACTTTTGCATGATCCCACCCTGTATTATGTCCCGCACAAATATCCTGTTTCAACAGAAAATACATCAAATTAAGAAAGCAAGATGCTCTCAAAATGCCGTTTCATTGTGACTTTAACAGCAGTGCAGCAGACAGTGATTTTGGACTGAAAAATATATGTGAAAGGAAAATGTCTCTTTTTTTTATTATGACATACCTGCTGTTAATTGTGTTTTCTTGTGATTAATGTCCTTTTAAAATTTGAAACACAGACTTGTTGCTACTCCAAAGGTTGTGTGGATCTAGATACTGTATAGTAAGAAATCAATTCACTTGCCTATGATTGTAATGTCTATTTTATCTTCATGGAATTGTTAATTTTCTATTTGCAGTTTCAAGCCCTGATTAACTACTACCTTTTTAGTTACAGTTATATCTGATACTGTATATCTCAGTGTTTCCTATTATCTATTCCTAGTATTTTCCACTAACGCTGGTCCTTCTGTCTCCCTGTAGGGCACTGAGGGAGGTTTTGTTTGGTGTGGCACAGTGGATGCATGGAGTCAAGTTTTCTTTCTTGCTTTGGTGTGGCATGCATATTTTACAGCGGTGTGTAGTGGTGAAGTAGCTTCACCTCTGCTCCCAGTGTGCTGCCCCAGTCTTTCTGTCTCCTTTGCCGTCAGCTTCTTTCTTTAGCAGGACCAACAGAGTGGATTTTTTTGTTTTTGTTTGTTTGTTTGGGTTTTTTTTATAAATTAATAAAACTGCTTGTAACAGCACTTGAACTGCCAAGCTGACTGCTGGATTCACTTAGAAGTGAATGTACCTGTGCCTGGTCTAACCCTACAGTACGTTATATAAAGAATGAATTTAACCACATAGGGGCTTTAACACAGATATTTATAAGGTGCATTGCTTTTCCTTTTAGGGAGCCAAAAAGGGAGTCATTGAGCTTGAGGAAACGAGCACCATTAATTAATTATTCCTCCTGAAATTGTGCCATGAGCTCTGAAATCCCAAATCAGTCATGTGCTGCTACTTGGGGGACAGTGGCTCCTCTCTATCAATGCTCTGTTGGTAGGTGGCACATGATGGATTTCAGAGCGCTGCTCATTCCATCTCCTGACTGCAGAGATTGCCTGGGGATGCTGGCGGGTCCCTGACAAGCAGGGCCTCCTCCATGCCTCACCTTGATCAACATTCAGCGTCGCCCCCTGAATCCATCATGGGCTGTGACAACACGCCCCATTTTGGGCTTTTTATATCATGGTAGATGATGTGGCTGGTCGTTGGGGTGATGATTATGATGTAGTGCTGTTTTCAAAAATGAGTAGAACCTTTTATTGAAGTTTGACGTATATTTCTGACTAATAATTGAATAGATGCACTCAATGTTCAGATCCTTGTCAAGGGGTTGTAGCTGAGTGAATAATGTATTATACAAGACCATGCAATGTCCTGCAGCATCAGGGACAATAAATGGGCTTTCTTCAGCGTACAGCACTGAGGAATAATCAGCTCAAGAGGAGCAGGAGTCATCTCTCAGGATTTCATGATGTTCCTCCTTTCACGATGGCTCAGAATGCTTCTCTCAAATGCAATAAAAATGAATTTGTTCATTTACAAAAACATTAGACAAAACCGCAAAAGAACAAATACAAACACAATAGAAAATAATATAGAAAACAGAATGGAGAAAATCAGGATACAGCAGAATCCACACATACCACATGGTGTGTGTATGTGTGTGTGTGTGTGGGTGACGGGGTGAGGGGGGTGCATTGTCCATTTGCAACTGTCTATAATTGACACTGCTATTTGTGTAGCAGTGGTTACATGGAGAGATTGGGATCTGCAAATAATGAAGTCCTTTCTTCATCATCAGTGCTACTGTGTGGTCTGAAATGCGTTAAAGACAGATGACCCCAAAAGGTAATAATATTTCTTTGATAATCACTTGTTTGATCTGACATAATTATTTATTCTAATCTACTTATCTGCATAAACATGTCTTGTGTAAATGTTTTTGTACAGATTAACTGCCACAGTTTACCTCATTACGCTCGACTTGTCAGATGGCTTTGTCATCAGCTGGACATGTAGCGAATGAGGCTGGCAGACAATTACATATAAATCTACATCATGCAAATGCAATTCATAATTATGATTGTATGTCAAAAAAAATAATTTGCATGTTATTTGATCATATCCCCCACAGACTGGACCGCCGTAGTGATGGGATGAATGATACTGCAGTGGAAAACAGAAAGGATCTAACGCTTGAGACATTAGTTGTGTCATTAGTCAAACACTCATTTGCAATAATGTTTTACCAGTTATATGCTGCAGTTGTAAATTACAACTGTGCTGCAGTTGTAAATTACCTCCCCATTAATATGTTTTACACCGCACCTGTTTAATGTAAAAAATGCAGCCGATATGAAATGAATCCCTGTCATGGTGCACAGTGCGTCACTATTTATTTATGATGGACTATGAAGAAGACCGATAATATTCTTTTGATAAAACAAAAAAAAATGTACTACAACTTGAAGAGAAGTATGGGTTTCACACGGAAGTCGCCACCGTCCTATCCAGCCCATTGGAAACAAAATTTTGGAAGCGCACACATGCCGCCTTTCAGGAAGAAAACGGCTTGAAAATAACCCCAAATTTCCTCTGTAAATACCATTGACTTCAAAGACAAATTTCACTCTCCCTCTGTGTCTTCTGCTCCCTCTCTGCAGTCTTGGTGCCATTCCCTCCAGATGACTGCTTTTATTTGATATCAAACTAATGAGATTTCCATTCTCAGAGCATATCCTCTCGCTCCCTAGTCTTAGAGAAGATCCCATTTATGTATATACCCGGAATGTTATTTGTTTTGCATATTTACATAAAACATATCTAGCCTATCTATATGTTTTCCAAATGTCAATGTTTTATTCATATATTTCTCTATCATTTGCTTTTCATATCCTCCACCACTTAAACCACATAAACTGTCAAAAAGAGTGATATGTATTATTGGTGTATTGAACATGTAATTCACTTTGCAGCGGTATGTGGGCGAAAGCCTGTATCTGCCTGAATATAGAGACTCTCCATCAAATGGACCAATTATAATTGATATTTCCTGAATGAAAGTTATTGAAAATTCACACAAGTGTTTCACTTCAGTCAATACTTTTTCAGGAGGCCCGTTATTTGTTGCTTTTGCTCAGAGAGAACTATAAACCAAAACAATTCTAATTGTATATAGTATAATTACATAGTTATTATTCTATGATGCAGTCTACTGTAACTGTAGCTGTTTGGTAGCAGTAGACCCCCAAAACTCAAGAACATCTCCTATGAGCTCTACTGACAGCCAGCGAGCACAGTGAACTCACACACCTAAATTGATTGACATCCCAGTCAAGAACATGACAGTCTCATGCTCAGCCATGCTGGCAGATGATGCCTCCTCACTCACTCCGGAAAACATCAGTTCCTGAGCTATACGGAAATCATCTTTAATATTCATCTCTTTGGCCGCACACATGCACACAAACATACATGCACACACACACACACACACACACACACACAAACAAACGCACATGCAGACACACAAACTGCAACAGTTTCATGTCAACAGACAGACTGCCAGAGAGTGAAGTGTTCAAAGTCCAAGTATAAAATATGTCCTCCATAACTGCTGGAACAGGTCCAGGATGCACTCTACTCACTGTCTCACTTTGTCTCTCTCCATACCTCTTTCCCTCTCAGCATCTCTTGCTTTCCCTCTTTTTACACACAGCAGATGCACACACACACACACACACACGCACACACACAAACGCACAAGCACTGAATTATAGATGAACCCACTGACACTGTGATGATACATTTGTCACATCTATACAAAATCATTCTTTAAAGGGTTGTCCCTCTTTATGCTGCCTAGAGTTCACATTTTGTCACTTGACATTTACGGAGAGCCTTATGACGGCCGTAAGCACTGATGTCTCACTGCTACTGACACTGAATCCAGACTCCGTGGACAGCGACACAGACAGGACCCCAGGGCCTGAAAATGGTGCAAAATAACAAAAAGTTCCATATTTTGGCTCAGCAGTGAGGTCCAACTGAAGAGTTTCTCTCCACAAGGAGAAATCCACCATTGGATGAAAGAGACACCTGTTCTTACCAAAGGAAAGGTAGCTCAAAAATAAAACAAGTCATCTTACTTTTTAGGATAGTAGATATGTTCATGGTTGACAAAATAAATGGCAAAGAGCCACTATCTATTAGAGATATGGAAAGGGCGCTTATTATAGAAATTCAAATTTTCCTCCATTTCTATACATATTTGATCAAAGATGTTTATGTTGAAGGCATTGTTAGAGTTATTGAATTTAACTGAATTTGTTGTTGTTGAATTTCAAGTTATTTTCAAAAACCCATCCTTTATGGCTGTTTCAGAATAACTTCAGTCAATGCATCACAACTGCACTTGATATTGATAAGCTCTCTTTCACTTAATAATTGCTAAAATCCTTCCAATCACAATCTATTGTAACTGTTCTGCCAGTGAGTACTTAGACTCCACATTCATTCAGTAAATACTCTTTTACTGAACTATATTTATTTGCAAAACAACATGAAGAACATCGTTCTTATCCTGAACCATGGTACATTTGAAAACAAAATCATGAAAACAGATATAATGATAAATTCTTGGCCAGATACACAAAGACAAAAATATAGACTCAGTGTTTTCAAGATGTTGACTGCAGATATGCACAGCAACATTCACTTTCCCAAACTTTACTCTGAAGGATTAGTGTCTGGTGGCAATCTTTGAAAATTAAAACTGTGTTCTAAACCTACATTTATATCAAGACTCATTTTTACTCATGCAGTGCCAGTGGTATATTTTCCATGATCAGCTTGATGGGGTTATCTCCCAAACACTATGCTAATCTTATACAAAACTAGGACCTGTGAGCTAGCTCAGAGATTTGAGACTTACTGTAGATGTCCCTCTAAATAGCCTGGGCTCCCTAGAGGTGACGTAGCTAATATGTCATTCTGTCAACTCACTAATGCCCTGACATAATCTCTATGCACAGGGGGAAAACAAAAATAAAATCAACATACAGTATTCTAGGGTAAACTCAGACCTTCTGGTTCAGTCCAATTTTGAAAGTACTGTATATTCACAGAGATTATGGATACACCAATTGCTCACAAACCTGGGTAGGTTAACAGGAAAATCCCACACTATATGGTGGCAAGGTTTCATATAAGACAGCCCACAAACCTAGAAATGGGGCTTGAGACCTGTTTTCAGAATTTTATGCTCAGTGAATGTTTGCATTAAAAAGGGTTCCCTTCATTTTGGCAAATGGGGCCAGTCTCCATGTCTCCTGGCTCACAGATGGCGAGTATGGTTCCCGACTGGCTCGGCGGAGAGCCGTTGATTCAAATGAATTTCCATTACAGAAAACTGGCTGGCTCGAATAAATCATAATAAAAATGGAACTTGTGGCCTGTCATCTCTCAAAGATCTGCTACCTTGGGACACTGCTGAAACCTCTCCCATCATATGCCCCAGTGAAGCAGAGACGATGGGAAAGAGCATGGAGAGGATTTCTGTGCCAGAGGGAAAGTTTTTCAAAAGAGATTAAAATACAGTTCACTTTTTTAAAAGCTTCCTCTTCTTCCAAATATATATTGTATTATATAGCCGTGTATGTATCTTGCTGTATTTCCCACAAAAGCACTGTGCTTATTGAAGTCTGTTGCCTGAGCGCCTGTTTTGTAAGACATTCACTTGTGTATGCTACTTTATGCTTTATTACTGTGACCATCACATCTGAATTAGCCCAATAAATCATCCACATCATAGATGGCAAAGGCCTCTACGCTGGAGGGTTTAGAGGGTTGTTTAGTGTTTGGTCCTCATAGGGACAACCCACAGTCTTGTCAGCCATTATTTGGAAGCAGAATAAGGGTGTATGCCCCACCGAAATGCTTATCAATTAGATGGGAGGGAAAAATGTCAGGCAAAGAGAGTGTGGCTCCCCTAGAGCGCTTCTGTGTGTATTGTTTGTCACTTCTCCAAGACATTAAGCATGTCAGTGTGGCACATTGCAACCCTCCGGTTCTTTCAAATTGGCCCTCTGGGAATGGGTGTATGCACTTTGGTCTTTTTTTCAAATGTCAAGATACTCTGTGGCCAAACTTCATTAAAAAATATATCCATCTTCCCCCGACACAACTTTCTGCATCTTGTAGAAATGGACCGGAGAATCTGATTCTGCAGCACTGGCATGAAACTCAGTACTTTTGCACAATGCCATACTGTTTTAGAGTAATAATAACAATAAACAGTGCATATTGGATTAAAATAAGATTACTGAATGACTGGTTGAAATAATCACTTCATAGACCTAAATTGCCTCTCTGTGTATATTTAACATCAGACATGCAAATCTGTGGCCAATATCAGAAATTAAAGTATTTTAAAATCTAATAACAACAATCTTTACCATACATGGCTGAGCTAGGCTGTATATATAATGCATTATGTGCATTATAATCAATGGTAAATTCTGATCCATTAACTCCATGTACATATTCATATATCCAATATAACCAGTCACATACAAAATGTTATTATTGGACTTTCTTGTCTTCACAATCCTTTGCTATTTTTCTTGGCTTGTATTGTTTATCACTGGAGTGGTTCTGCTAAGGGCAACACAGCTACCAAAATTCCTGTTACAGGTGATGCATGCAAATGGTTAGTTGCTCAAATCTTCAATTTCAGAAGACCGAAAAACGTATTGAAGCTCATCAAAATGTTAATACTCACTGTTAATTCTCTGTTGATCAGAATTCCAAGTGCTGCACCGAGCAAATGCTTTCAGGCTGTGTTCAGATAACACACTGAATATTTTGAGCTCCAGAGATCTTCCCTTATACTGTGGCAATATCAAAATTTTTATTGCATTTACGCGAGTCTCAGACTGTCATTTCTTTCCAATTTTGTATCAAGTATCTACTGAGATAACAATGAAAATTTAAACCGAATTGTGTAGTTGTAAGTATTTTGGTTTAAAGTTGCAGTTTCAGTTTCTTAACCACACTGTGCGTACTGACAAGAGATTTTATTTGTGCGAAAGAGTTTATATAACAGCAACATATTTTCAGTAAGTATATCATAATATCTGGACTGTGTTTTGATATTATGAGATTTCACCCCAACCCCACCACACACACACACACACACACACACACACACACATGCACACACACACACACAGGCAAAATACATGATTTATTTTCCTTCCAAGACACTTAAAGATGCATTAAAAGAAAACAGTAGTAGCCTACTTTATAATGTAAACCCACAGTACATTGAAGCTCTATAAGTCAACGACCTAAAGCTACAATATGCAACTGAGTCAGCGAAGCATAATCCTAGTCCTGCCCTCCTCCACCTGCGTCGGTTAAGTTCACGCCCCAAAACTTGTCAGTCATCTGGCTCAGCTGTCTACTTTGAAACAGTATCTAGCCTGAAGCTGAGGTAACCGGCATCCATAAAGCTCATCGCAGGAGATGAAGAAGCAGATGGCGAGCACAGGCAATCTGTAATAAAGCAAGTCCAGATGCTGTACAGTCCCACGGCGCCTAGCTAGGTCTGCGACTGTTGCTGTTGTTGAAGTTACTACAATAATCAGGATAACCACATCATTAACCCAATGTATTGTCAAGGAGAAGAGATCCACTCGACTATGTTACTACACTCCAGTAGGTTAGCTGTCTCTGAGTATCATAAGGTAGTGCCTGTTTGCCAAAAAAATGTTTCGTTAGCATTGCCCACACCTGTCACAAACCTTGCTAGCTCAGTGTAGTTGTAACTAAAATATTCGCTGGCAAAAAAATATCATTCACTACTAGCGAAGAGAGAGTGCCGTTTAGTGTTAGGAGTTGGAGGGGAATGATACCCATTTCAGTAGTAAAATATGTCTTTCTGTGATCATATAGGCAAAACGTTTGAATCGGTTCCAGAGCTGGATTGCCAGGCCCAGCTGGGACAGGTCACAGCTTACTTACTTCGGATGCTAATTTATCACGCCCCCCTTCTCAGCACAATGCAAAGTCAGTGGAACTTTGAATCTGAGACCTGAAACCTGCGATATGAAAGCAAACTGAGAGCCTATTTAAGCCTATTTGAGTGTCTCCATCTGGATAGGCCAAATAATTATGAAATGTTGACTGTTTTGTAAAAGAAAAGGTAATTGTTTCTCAAGAAGATGCACCAGTATTCCCTGTTTTTGGACATATTTCACTATATGCTGTATGGACAGTGATGGGCAGCCATGTGCTGAATTTGGCTCCTGCTGCCCACATCTTGGCGCCGTGGGAAAAAAACAATGCCGATGACCCGTGTTTTTGAATATGGGTCATGGGTCAGAAATGGGACTTGTCTGCCACACATTTAGCTTCCCTGTTTCTTTCTTTGTGTTTCTTACTGCTTTCCACCATTGTTGTTGCTATGACTTCCCCATTTTGTGGCCGCTAGCCTCACCTTGATAATCGCAACCCAGCTCACTACTGCCTGTAGCTACAGCAAAAGGTAGGCTATATGCGCCAAAATATCCTGAACATCATTAAAAAGGAGATTTCAAGCAAATGGGGGAATTTAGGCATGTACACACAGGGTCACTGACAGACACGGTAATACAGTGATGTAATACTATTTATTTATTGTAATTTTAATGTAAAATATTGCAGCTGCAATCTCTGCAAGTATTGTTTAATCATCTAACAACTTTGACATTCACAGTAAAACATGAAGGTTAATGTTATGTATAATGGTCTTCAGGCCAAATTATATGCAAAACCCCTCACTTCCTCACTGCCATTGTGCAAATCAGCCATGGATGGAGGTCGCCTTTGGGCAGAAGCTCAAAGCTGACTGACTTCCAGAAAGAGACCAGTGATGGACAGGTACAGGTGTTGCTTACAAGCTGCCACACTGCTGTAGCCTCTGTGTTGCCACAGGAGTGGTGAGAGGAAGAGACAGAGAGAGAGAGAGAGAGAGGGAGAGAGAGAGAGAGAGAGAGACTATGCTGATGAGCTGATGCAGAACAGAGTCGCCTCTGGGAAGATCAACCTGTTCTTATTGAACTCTACTGTGAAAGGGAAGATCATTTATCTCCGAGAAAGACAGACAGACTACCTGTTAATGGAGTGATTGTGCTTGAGTTACAAGTACTGCCACTCTTTCAGTACCCCGCTGACACAATGTGGCCAAACACATACACAAATGTGGTCATCATAAAATGCTCAAATTTAGTAGATTTGAAACATAAACAGGCCATGGTGCTCATTTTGAAGGGAACATTAGCTTAGTGCACACAATAGCCCTGTTTGTATTTCTGTCCAGCAACGTAACAACAGACCACAGAATGCTAACCCATGAGACCAGTAATTTAATTTATGCACAAAACCAAACAGCTTCCATTAGAAATTAGCATCTTTTCATTTCCTATATTAAATTCCACACGTTCAACCTTCAAGTTAATTAAGAATGTAAGGATGTTTGGCAGCATGACCTCACCTTCATGCAGTACATCCCAGGAGTTGGTTCTCTTTCTCTGGGCCGCTGTACTTTTTTAGAAAGCCTTGATCTGACAATACTCACCTGACCTTAGGCTAGTTAATTCAATATCATCTTTTATAGACTTGCTTTTAGGCAGTGTTTTTGAGATTTTGATCAGTTTTTAATCTGGTGAGTCCCAATTTTATTTGATCGGCACTTTATTTTACCATTGCTAATTTATATGCCTTTTGTAAAGCACTTTGTAAACTCTGCTTTTACTGTAAATTAGTGCTATATACATGAAGATAATGATGATGATGATGATGATGATGATGATGATGATTATCATTATTATTGTTTTTATTATTATTATTATTATTATTAATAATAATAATATTAATAGTAGTAGTAGTAGCAGCAGCAGCAGCAGTAGTAAAGTAGTATTTCAACAAGTAGTATTATAATAAAGTGAAAGGCACAGTTAGTATTACATGTATTTTAAATCTGTATTGCACCTGACCAAGTTGACACCAAAGCCCTCAGCTGTCATAGATATGTTGCATCATCCCTATATTAGTACTAAAGAAATTATTTTTTCTTGAGTGTTAAACAGTTGAACCAAATTTAATATTACAGTAGGAAGATGAGGGAATACTGCAACACACAACTTGACTTTGACTTTCAACCATCTAGTTATCAGACCGTTCCTCGTAACTTCCAGCAAGTGAAAAGGTGAAAAGACAGCAGAACTTAATTTTTCAAACAATTCGCTTTGGGCAAAATTACAGTAGCAGTAATGCAAGCATGCAATATAAAGTGGGACTATACATCCGTATTGGTCAAAAGACATAATCATAGACAGGATTGTACCCATAATTTTGACCAGAGTTCAAAGAGTCATAATGGAGATACATTGCCCTGTGGGCATCAAAGGAAATCTGGATGCATTCTCTGTTCTCCTGTAGCTTGAAATTGCTGACCACTGCTATTATAAATAATAAACATGGCCTTGAAGTTCAGTCTCAGAAATGGCACATACCAGTCATGTGCTTGTCTTTTTAATGGCCATACAGTGTAACAAAATTGATTGTGTTATTATCTTAATGGCCATAATTTCATGCACAGCTGGTTACTAATTCTGTTGTTTGTAGTATCGCTGAGCTGATAGCGCCCCGTATGCTAAATCATTTGACCAGCCCTAACAGCGTTAGCAGGAAGTGCATCCAAAGCCAGTCACTGCACATGTTGAATTATTGTAAATATTCTCAGAAGTGTGTCATTCAGGAAGCACTTAAACTCAATTACACAATTCCCAACAGCGGAGAAGCGGAGGGGAGGCGGCTCTCACAAGAGGCCGGTGACCACATGGGCCTGTGGCCAAGACATATCATTCTGTTGCATCATGGATAATTGAACAACAAAATTGTAATTTCAGGGACCAGTGCGCAACGTCCACCCTGTTCCCTTTTGAAGGCGGACAGTTGATTATACACATCTGCTGTGGTAAGAGCTCTTTCAGATTACTGTCTGACTCATTGTTAAGTTTAAAACTATTCTCAAGCACTACAGGAAATGAATACAGATCATTGGACATGATTGTGAAAAAAAACAAAACAATCCCAAACACTGAGGTTAATGAGGTCGAGCGCACTGCTTGGTAAGCTTGTTTGGCAACACGGTTAGTTCTTCCGCTACTTTGTCTTATTACAACCCAAGAAATACCTCGCAATGATGGAGGAGGAACACTCTCACTGAAACTTTACAGCTTTATAATTATTTTGACTCGGTTTTCACAACAGAGTTTCAAAGTGCAAAACTGTTAATGCAACATTGTATCCTCTTACTTTTGGGCTCAAAATCACATATAGCATACAAATTAAAAACAACCGTGTTGGTTTATCCTAGCATCCTAGCATCAGAACATTGGATTTGTTTGTTGTTGAATTTTAATCATTGCTGAATTTTGAAGTCATTATCATAATCATGCCACCAAACAAAAAATAATTATCATCAAAACAGAGTATACAATGGTTATTTCCTAATATTTAGATCATCCAAACAGCAATGAGAAAAGGGCTTTCAACTGTAACTGTCTCATTTTACATTATATACAATAAGAATTACCTGTAATATCAAAATCCTGCATACCAGTACATATTGTACTGGCAAAATGAATGCAAGGGTGTCCATCAGGATGCAAGAAAGAAACAAAACTAACTGAATTTGTCCAAAAAAAAAAAAAAAAAGCAAAATGAGATAAAATATATTCCATATAATGCCATACCTTACTTTAATTGTACCTCTGCATCGATCTTACTGTGAAGCATGTGTTTATAGAGTTTGGGTTAGGCTTACCAATCCATTTAGTGTTTTGGTTACTATACTGAATTTTACTGGAATCACTGAAGATGAACAAATACAGTAACCCTAACCCTGTAACATGATTCACTCAAAATGTGTACATCCAAATAATGTGCAGTATACAGTAACATAAATTGAGTACTGTACATTACACTATTTTACAGTAACAGTAACCCAAAGAAACCAAGAATAAAAATAGTAATAGTATCCAACAATGCTGTTGCTATTTATTTTTTTCAGTCATATAAGTTTTCTCACAGCCATGTATGCAGAGGTGAAGTCATTAGCAATTGTTTGGCAGTGTTACTAACCTGGACAGTAATGAGACATGATGGGAAAATACACGCTGAGTCATCTGCATTGTTAACAATAAGCATTTGAACATTGTATTTCTATGGGGTGGCTGTATTCTGAGTGTGACTTAGAGCTGTGCACTTTGTATCTAAGCACTGCATGAATTTTAAAGTAAGACTTTGGCAACTCAGTTTGGCTCTTTGCATTAAAAGTTTTGCACATTGAAACTCTGTTGTGAAAATGTGGGCAAAGCAATTGTAAAAAAAAAACTGAAAAGTCAATACTGTTTTATCAAATTTCATCCCCAGCCTAATGTGCTAGAGTGGTACACCAGAGTGAATGTCAGCATGCAGTATATCAGAGTGGAGGATGTGAGAGGAGGGGAGCAGCCCAACTAGCCTCCTCTTGGACCCGATAGCTCGACGATGGAGACAGATTTCCACACAAAGCCCAGATTGAGCCTGGCTGACTGGGGATCCCTTTGATATGAGAACAGGGCTAATCCCTCTAGTTCTGGCTGCTGCCATGTCTTCATCCTCCCAACCAGGTGCCCTTTCATTAACCTTTGACTCGCACTGGCACTGTGTTTGAAGAGGCTGGTATTAAACTGGCTTATCCCAGATCGCTGCTGCTGCTGCAGTGCGAGGAGCCTAGGAGGAGTTTCTCACAGGTCTCTCAAGGTGCTGCGGAGTACAACAGTAACATTATATAACCCTTAGTTACTGGCTGGCCCAGGCTGCACTCTACTGCCCCCACAGTGTCAGAGCAGTAAAATATCAACTTGTTCAAACTGTTAAAGGAGAATACCGGATGAAATGAGCACGATGCCTTAAAATGCAATGAAATAGTGCAGTGGAATATAAGGGTGAGGAAATTGGTGAGGTGGATAGGCGAATAAAATTACCTTCAACTTTGACGACCCGGGTTCAAGTGAAGTTTTAATTTTCATCAAAAGTTATTTCTTATTTAACCTTGACCAAAACCCTAACCCTAACCCGTAAACCTTACCTAAACCTAACCTTAAAGCCCTTCTGTTCTTTGAAACAGTTGTGGTCAGGGCTCTGGGTAAATATCTACAAACAACCAACCTAACCCAAACCTAACCCTAACCCTAACCCTTAACCAAAGTTGTTTTACTTGCCTAGACTTAACCATTGGCTAACCTTGTCAAACATGTGACAAACATGTGAAAATGGCTTTTTCAATAAATGCTATTGCCACATAATCCCTTTGTGGTGTAGGAATGTAACCTTCACATTATTTGTGTCCACAAGATAATTTTTGCTCATTTCATGAACTTTTGTGAGACTGCGTTGTTCTCTGAATTCGTCTTTTCCGGGACTGGTGATATTTCAATACAAAGATTACATTTTTCCTTGCCATTCGCAGTAGCAAAGAGCTGCTTTGCTCATGTGGGGACATGTAAACACAAGATAATGACGTCCAGCCCTGAGAGACTGAGAAAACACTGCCAAGAGCTACAAGATTCAAATGGCCTCCTGGTTAACAAGTGATTATGTGATATACTAACAAACAGGAGTGATTAATGAGGCTGGATCCAGGCTAGAAAAGAGAAGCAGCAGAGCTTGGAAAGACTGAACTCACTATAATTCTGTTTGACAAGATTGGTAACTGTGAACATAGTCCATTTAAATCTCACATCGAGTCTGTGGTTACTCAAGATATAGTCCATAACATCTTACCCTCTATATGACTTTTTTTCCTCTTAGGTCAATGTTATCTCAAGAAATATTTTATTTTATTTTACCGAATGGGTTTAGCATCATATTGTGATGGGTGAGTCAGGCCATGGAGCGCAGTATGTCTCCCTCCAAACATGATGCAAGCTATTCAAGCAGCATACAAGTACATGACATGACATACTTTTCCATTCATGTCCCCACTCTCTCTCTCCACATACAGTACAGTTGCTGCAGCTTCATCACAGCGTCACTGAAGGCTCCCAGTTCATAAGCCATTCATCCATATCAGGGTCAACCTCCTGGAGATGTGCTTAGTGGTTTAGTGTGTGACGTGTGTGTGTGAGTGAGAGAGAGTGTGTGTGTCTGTAAGATCATATTGTTAAGTGTGTGTGTGTTTAAGGGTGTGTGTGTGTGTGTGTGTGTGTGTGTGAGAGAGGGTGTAATACAGTATGTGTGTGGAGACTGAAGGGAATTGTTGTGGCAGAGATGGATCTGCTGTTCTGTAGCCATCTTTATAAATTGGATACGGCAGCATAATACGGAGCTGCTTAAACACTTCGCAGCCGCTCCCTGTGGTCCCACTGTGTGACAGCTTTTCTCCAATATGCTCTTTAGAGATAGGCCTACTGGAATTTCATAAAGGAGAACCCAATTGTTCTGAGCAGATTTTAATGGATTTACAGCAAGTCATTAACATTAGGCTTCTGTGTTTGTCTAAGGTGCTATTGTCACGGGACATCAACGGGATAAATAATGTTGAAAATCTTTCTAATTTAACTGTACAATACCTTGTTTTTCAGATGTGTTGGCTGTTTTAGTTACAGTTTATACTTGATTGCTCATACATACATAATGGAAGAAAATCTGTACAGTAGCTGCTTTATCAAACTAAAGTCTTCATTAACGTACAATACACTCCTGCATTCTACAGGTGGTTTCTCTTGTTTACACAATGAGCAAATGAGCACAAAATGAGCATGAACTCTGAAACACAGATTACGTGTTATGGACACAAATTATGTGAAAATTATGTCCCACCACTACAAAATATTTATGTGACAATAGCAAGCCATTTTCACCTGTTTGTCACATGAAAAGGTTTTCTAACATTTAAGTTTAGCTAACTAAACTTGGTTAAGGGTAGGGTTAAGGTTTAGGCAAATAAAACAATTTGGTTAATGTTAGGAAACTAAAACAATTTGGTTAACGTTAGGAAACTAAAACAATTTGGTTGAGGTTAAGGTTAAGAAACACTTCAGTTCGAGATTAAAATGTCTCTCACAGTTGAAAAGTTGAAAACTGAGAATAGAACCTGGAGTTGAAAGCAGATGTTTATGCCCCTCCACCACTCCAACCACGACACTTCCATCTTACTTTCAACTGTAGTTCAACGTCAGACTCCTACCTGTTTCTAGTCGTGTCCCCTTCTCATAATCCTTTCATGCCAGGAAAATGTATTTCTCTCACTTTGCGTGCACAGATCACATATTTGCATTGGAAGACATCGTGCTCATTGCAAAATGACATTGCATAAATCTCGCTTTCACAGTAAACCACCTGCCATTTCTATCACTATGAGAAGAGTACTGAAAATACAGAGGTGCTTTTTTAATTGAGGGGGGTTTTAGCTGAGGGAGGACATTTCACTGCAGAGGTACATCCAGTGTGACGATGTTTTGCTCCTGCCAGCCCACACATGTCATCAGAAAGGTTATGTGGCAGCCCACAGCAGCGGAGGAAGTCGTTATTAAGTGAAATCGCTATGTAAATGACTCACCCAAGTTCCCGTTTGATGTTGAACCCGGGGATTTTGTTCCGTGATTATTATTACAGTGCATTTTTTAACGTAGGTGTGAGCAACGTCTCCGGAGACGAGACGATAGCGATGTATCACATGTGTTTCTTAAGCTTGACCAGTACTTTTCCATCTTCCCTCGAAATGCCGTAGTGTGGTCATGTTTAATAGAGGTTCAAAGTGATTCTTACATGCATGTATAATGAGTGGGGATGCTAATCACCTCACTGTGTAATATGCCTTAGAAGCCTTGCAGGAGAGAAAATCCTCTCAGGTCTTCAAAGTGCTTCTGTTAACCGCCCTTTGACTATTTTTTGGTGAAAATTATCCAGGCTACGTGTCTTGTAATTTCTGTGTAGGCTCCCATCCCATCCCTTTTCTAGCTCTATACACTGAACGCTGACTGATGTGACTGATGTGGTTGACAGAATGATCCACAACCTATAATCCTGGCTGTAGATAGAGAGACGTACATTTCAACACAGCAAAATCGTCAGTGTCAATTTAACTCTGTTTATAGTGTAAAAATCAATACATCAGTGTTTACACCCATCACAATTAATTTAACTCTTTTAGATAGTTTTAAACACCTGCCCCAGAGTCATATTGGCACTGTGAGCCAAGAAATAACACTCCAATCAACACTTGTCAACTCCACATTATTGTCACAGATAAAAAACACTTATTAACACCGAAAAACTGCTGTGACAGGATATCAAATTTGGCTAAGTCTGACTTGTGGAGTGTTCTGTATTGCACAATTAATTGTGTATAATTGTATTATGTATATCACACTGTCTCATCATATCACAGTTTCCTCAGCTGATAATGGTAGAATATCACGGCATATCACAATGCGGAAACGTTTAATTTAACTTAGAACACCCACTGGAGTTGAAACAAGACATTCATATAATATGCCAAAAGTAATAAAATATATTTTTTCCCCTCAAATCATTGAGTTGAATGATAATGATTAATAATCATGACTGCAATATCTACAAAAAAAAAATCTGAATTATCATTTTGCTGCACCCCTAGTTTGTATTTTATATATTTACATCACTCTAGAGACAGTGTTCCTGTGGAAGTCATAGTTATGTACAATGGGGAAAGAATCATAGGTTTCAACAAGAAGATGCAAGTTTATATCATGTAAAGTCTGCCTGAGGTGATTTATTGGTGTTTTTGTAAGCTGTATGGATATATAATTTTGTTTGCTACAAGCCTGTACAGTATATGAGCTATGCTGAGTATATAAAACTGCAGGCCATTTTATTCTGTTTCATAGTTTATCCCTTTCTCTATTCCTTCTCATGCTGATTATTCAAATTGTATAACAATTTAGTCAAAGCAAAGGTGGATATCATGTGGAGTTATGGCGGATCCTTGAGAGGCTCATTTATAAGAAAATGGCAAAAGGTAATTCAGAGCAGGGAGACTTTATTGTAGTGATGCGATTAAGGTTATCATGAGTCTGTTAGGGGAGCAGAGAATAACAGATGAGTTTGGTGAAACGAAGGCACCAGTCACTGCAATACACACAGTGCATTTCAATAGCGTTGTGTTCACAAAGCAATGTGTCCATCATGTCCTACCTGTCTCTCTTCACTTGTCTCATTTTGTCCTTTGAAACCCTCTCCATTCTCTCTCTCTCTCTCTCTCTCTTATACTACAGTGACATGACATGCTTCAGTGGATACATTACCACTTATAGTAATCCACACAACTTGGTGGCGATAGTCTCAATTTAAGAAACTCCAGATTTTTTTTAAACGGCAGAGGAGAAACTGAAAGAGCTACACCTGTCATATTCCTCTGCAAAGCTGCGCTCGGAGGGCATACGCAGCAACGGGTAAAATTCTCTTTCTAGGTTTTTGAGTTGTATGCCAAAACTTGCTCTAATAATGCTTGCTCGATGGTTCGAGGTATAGACAGTTTCTCACTGACCCCCTACAGAATGTAGAGGGGTGGATGGAGAAGAGGTATTAGCCCCATAGATCATGTAAAATTAGCAGCAGGAACCCCTGTCAGCCCAGACATTGGCACTTAATCTTGGACTTTTGGCAGACTGTTGCCTTAACAGGTCAAATGATATCTATAAATCAAGGATCCCCTGGCGGGAGTGAGAGGGAGCTGGGGAGAGAGAGAGCGAACACATAGAGCTGGCACTGAAACTCCAAGGGGAATTAAATCCCGGTCATAAAGCCTAACCCAAGGAAATAATCCAGTCTATTTCATAAAGGATTAAAACCTTTAAAGAAGATTGATTGCCTCTTTCTCCTTTTCTACCCGATGTAATCCTAGATTATGGAGACCACTTGGGGTTAGATTTTAAAGAAATTTGCACAGGATTAATGATGAAGGGGCATCCATTCTTAGGATTGCCTTGCTGGTTTGTCATGGAAAAAGAGGCTTTTCTGGGTTATCATCCTCCATTCTATCACTCCTGAATTATCTTCCAAAACTGAAGGAAGGAAAGAGGGAGGATTTTTTTTTTCCTGCAAAAAGTGCTCCACTCACATCCTTGCTTTTTCTGATAATACACAAGAATGATACTCACAGCACATCATTCTGTCACATGGAAAGATTTCAATTGTCAAACGTCCTCTTGATATTGAATGTAGTGCTGGATCTCCAATAAGTAGAGCATCTCGTGTCCAGAGTGAGACAGGAGAAACGCTGTGACAGGCAGACTGGAGTGTCAGGTAGAGAGAGCCATTAATGATATATAATCACAGAGTCTGGTTGGCAGCGGCAGTCGGTGTAAGGTAGCGGGGGAACGGAGGATGGGGATAGAGGTTTGTGGATGGTGTGTGTGTGTGTGTGTGTGTGTGTGTGCGGGTGGGGGGGGACCTCAACCGAAATGCTCTACCACCCATGGAACTAATTTAAAGTTCTCGTTTAGAGGCTGTCACACGAAGAGCTCTGATGACCACTGATCTCTGCGCATTTAACGGCACAGGCAGCTGTCAGGGGCTGACAGACAGGCCCCACCACTGACTGATTACATACAGGGCCGGAGTGAACTGTGATCTGGTGAACTTTATTTTCCCTGGCAGGCCCAACGTGCGGTGCATGCCTCATCGCCGCGGCCATTCGCAGGCCCGCGCCGGCTCAGACGGACTCTCCCATCTCCTCCATTAACACCACCGAGAAAGACCGGGAGAGAGGACAGAAACCCGTATGAATAATCCCTAAGAGGTAATGATTTATTAAATTTGATGATGGAGATCCTGTAACACCTTTGGAAATGAAAAAATAAACACTTTTGGACAGTTAAAGTGGCAACCTGGATAGAGGCAAAAAACTCTTTCCCCCCCACCACTCTGCTCCAGGCTAGTGAGATATACAGCTATTAACCATATTAATATAAGCACTCATCAGGTTACGCGAGAACAGAATATTATCATAACACCTCACTTATCCCGAAGTCTGCATATTTTATTCTATGATACAGACCTCTGAGTATTAAATAGGATTCAATTTTCACAGAAATCATGTGTCAGGAAATTGTAAATGAAAGAATTGTGCCAATCCCCATACCTGCTGCGGCGCTGCCAGTCTGACTGAGCCAGGCTGCAAGAAGACTATTTTAAGGATACTCAGACACAGATTTATCTGCATCCACTGGAGATGGAATAATCTGAACTCATTTCAAGATTAATCAGTAATTACCTCAAAACTGCATATTTCCCATGTGGTCACACGTTGGTGGATTCTCTAATATCATTAAACGGATCTCAAAGAGGCAGCCATCTAAGTCTGTTACATGAACATTGTGATGGAAATTTGAAGAATAATTATAGGAATGCCATTTAAAAAATTTTGATCATTTATTGTATTTTTTTAGATTGTTTAGCTTTTAGATTGTACAGTATGTTGACACTCTTTTTGCCCGAACAGTATTAGAGTAATCAAACACTCAAACTACCACTAGTTCTCACACTATTACTCAATAAATAAATTAGAAACTAGAAATTCAAGCAGAACAGTTTATTAAAAAGGGCTGTGGGCTGTCGTTATGCTTCAAATCAATAAAATTGTGCTATGGCGGAGTCTGGCGTTGGTGCTCACCTGTATATTGTCCTACTAGCAACTAGTCCCAAGACAGAAACATTCCCCACTTGTTATTTTTGCATCCATCCAGCGTCAATCCCTTTGGTCTTTCAAAAACAGCTACCTGTTGCACCATTATTGACATGAGAGGACAGACCACTGAAACTATAGATTTCTCTCTCCCATGTAAGGCATCACAGGCTGTCAGTCAGGTTTGATAAATTAAACTTTTACTGTAGCCTGTTGGACAGCAGAGTCTTAAAGCTAAGAAGCTGTAAAGGCTTCATCGATTCAAATTGAGCATACTTCTGACAAAACAGAAACAAGTCTTAAAGGAATAGTTCACCCAAAAATGAAAATTCAGTCATTATCTACTCACCCCCATGCCGATGGAAAGTCAGGTGAAGTTTCTTAGTCCACAGAACAGTCCTGGAGCTTCACAGCAAAACAGCGTTGCAGCATTCTCCTAAAAGAAAGAAGCTACAACAGTTAGGTAACAGATCAAAGACCGAAAATGTAACATTAGATCTGACAGAGGCACTTGTTGCTGCAATTTCAGCAGAGCTTTCTCTGTTGTGTGTGACGCTAGCTTCTGGGTAGCAGTGTAAACACGGAGGTATGGCGAGATCGCGAGTTCTCGTTGATCTCGTCTAGCGGCGCATGTACGCGCCTTTGAGCTCGTGCACCCACTTCAGACGGGGTGCGCGCTAACGTGAACGCGGCTTTGAGCTCAGCGGCTACAGTGAAGATGTCGGCTAAAAAAAGGGTGTAAATGACGTCTTTTCAAGTCAACTTGGGGTCTCGGGGGGCTTCTGGAGACTTGGATTACGCCGGACGAGCTGTATGGAGCCATTTTATGCTGTTTTTTTTCGGTTGTTTTTTTACGTTTTAAGCCAGGTCCCCGGCAGCTTCGGTTGTTTAGGAGAATGCTGCAACGCTGTTTTGCTGTGAAGCTCCAGGACTGTTTTGTGGACTAAGAAACTTCACCCGACTTTCCATCGGGATGGGGGTGAGTAGATAATGACTGAATTTTCATTTTTGGGTGAACTATTCCTTTAAATCAAAGTTTTCATCCATTTTTATCGTATACACTAAAAAAGGAAAACTGTGTCTGCCCGGACAGACAAACAAAGCAGAGGTGGTGTTTGGTGGTTCTGTGTGTTTTCAAACTCCGCACCAATCGAATGGCTGCCTCCTGGCTCCGCATGGTCTCGTTATCCAGCACTTTCTGAAGAGAAGTTCTCCAGACTTCCATTAGTTTGAGATGTGGCTAGCTGAAAGTAGTATTAGTAATGTGGATGTCAGAGAAAATGGCTGTTAGGCTCCACTGATACCCACAGGATGTCTACGCATGTACACAAAACATAATTTGGGTCAATTTGAAACTGCATATATTCACAGATCCTTCAAAACACTTTCCCATAACTCCACAGCAGCTCTGTAAAAATCTTTGAGTGTGCCGACATATTATAACAGATCCTCTATGTATTTACAACTAACACTCGAGGTCAGAAATAAAAACAAAAGCAAGTTTCTTCATCTGTCACTGGGTGAGGGGCTGCCAGCCTCTCTCTCTCTCTCTCTCTCTCTGGGCTGCCGGAAAAAGAAAGCCATCAAATAAGAATTCCAGCCTGTCTACCTGCAAATCTCCCTCCATCTGTGGATTAGACTTAAGTCCTCCAAAATCTTGGGCTGGTGCTACATCAGAGGATGTGCAGTGCTGGGGAAGTTACGTAACTCATTAAGACCTCACTGCTCTCTCCTGGGTTGGTTCCTCATCCCTCTAAACTTGCAGCCTTTGAGCAAATAAAGCCATATAAGAAGGTTGAACTAAAAGACACCCACAAACTCTGTAAAACTTTCTGATCTAAAAGCTTGAATTCAACTTGAGGGCAACCCATTTGAACTGCTTCATTAAGCATCATTATGTCCATTGTTCCTCTGCTTTCTAATCAGTGCTGTTATTCCTATCCTGCACAGTATTAACAATCATGGAGGAAATAGTAGGACACGGTTAATAATATGGTTAATTTGAAGTAATAAATTACAGTGCTCAGGTCTTGTCTTGCACAAATCAGTGAACAGAATTCTACAGCAGGCAACTGGTATTTTATTTTTCCGGATTTCGCTGGAGAACTTTGATTAGTTGAGGCTGTTTTTTTTTTTATATATATATATATTTTCTTAGTCACAATCCACCACCCTACTGTGTCAACTTTTGATTTCTAATATCTTCTGTGTCCTTCAGGAGGATCGTGGTCCCAGGATTGTGTTGCCTGTCTTTCATACACATTAGAGCAGCGTTGCTATGATTGGCATTCTACATTAGCAATCCCCACCCTAGCCTTTTCCCATTGTCATTCCGCAGCAGCGCTGTGCTGCAATGTTCTCCCTCGCTCTCTCTGAACTGCCATGACAACGTGCTGGAAAAGCCTGACGAAGCCCGAAGGCCTCCTCAGTCAAGAGGGCTCTGCTCGCCTCTGCAGATGACTGCACTGTTTCATTTATTTTCATGAAGGAAAACAAAAGGCAAGATTGAGCAGGGGATAAGGCGGCCCAGCTAAACATGCCTGAGAGACTGACCCCACATACTGTATTTGGCAGCGCACAGTTTGCCATAGGAACCTATACTGCGTACAGACACCAGGAATTATAAAAATGTTGCAGTATACATTTACTTACAGCCTTTACTTTGGGTGCTGAATTAATGTTGGAAGTGACAGCTGCTATTCATGACCTCAAATTGCAAAACTTCAGCGGTGCCCCGGTGGCTCACCGAGTATAGAGCGTGTATCATATAAGGCTCAGTCCTTCCCGTAGCGACCCGGGTTGCGCTGTCTGCTGTCTCTCTCTCATTATCTCTGTCAATGAAAGCATAAAATGCCTAAAAATATATATATTTTTTTACTTCTTACTTCTTCTACTACTTCTACTTCTTACAGCAGATCCAAACAGCCATTACTGTGTGAGCAATGAAATTGACAAAAATGACCTCAGATTATATCTCGTCTTACTAAAAGTAGGGTTAGGGGTTCTGGTGCAGAAATGGACAGTAATGCAATACAGCAATCAATGGTATAATTTTTGTTGAAATCTAAACCTTATTCATAACCTTTCACTTTTTCAATACACAAAAAGTAGTTACTGTGTATAGAGGCAATATCATAGGGTCAATATCAAGAAGAAAAAAAAAAAAACGGTACTGCACTATGCCTTTGAAGGACAGTACTAAATTTGTCATGACACTTGACTGTCCAGGTGCCTCAGTTGGCAAAGTCACCTACTACACACTTATAACATCATGGGTTTGAATCTCATGACCTTTGCTGCATGTCATCCACACTCTCTCTCCCTCTCTCTATCCTGTCATCCTTTGCAGCTTGCCATGTAATAAAGTATAAATGCCTTGAAAAGAGTCTTTAAAACTACGCTTTAAAGCTACTCTGCATGTCGTTTTGTGTATCTGTCTTAATTTTGTCCTCTGCTTGTATTTTTAATGCTTGCTTTAAATTGTAGGTAGCCATCTGGCCAGGGAATACAGATGCAAACGGTGACATATTTATAGAAATGTATTAATCTGCATTATCCCAGTCAAACAAACTAAAAAAGAAAAGACAAAGAAAAGAAATATTATTGTCTGCTGTTCCAGACCTAACAACAAACAAAACTCATTTGCATGGCTTGATTTGTAAAGTAATTGTAAGATTACAACTTTCATCCAAGTGCGTGGAGAGAGAGAGAGAAAGTTGATGTTGGCAGCCAGCGCTCCTTTGGAAGCCTTCAACCATCGTTCATCCATGTCCACCTCTCTTTGCTTTGAAAGTGCTGTGTCTGCCAGACCATCAGAGGAAACATGCCGAGGAGGCCTCCCTTCTCTGAGATCCCTCGCTGCTTTGATGCCTCAATATACCTGGGGCCAATAAGACACAAAGAGAGGTGGAGAGATTACTGATGCAACATATCAGAGCTTATAGCTGGATGATGCGCTTCTAGGCACAGGAGGAAAGTCAGACGCTAGGCCCAAGAAGAACTTTCACACACAACCTCAAGTTTGTAGCAATATCACACCATCACTCTTCACTTCTGTGGTAGGGCTGCAATTTTTTTTCCCAGTGATAACAAATCTGTGACCTTTACTTTGGTGTTTATTTTCTGATTCATAGTTCCCCTGAAATGTATTGCAGTAGAACATTGCCAATCCAAGCCCTTGGGAATGAAAGTCTGTGCAGGCGAAATGTTTGGCTGACTAGAATATGTACTGACATACATATTCCATAAGGCAATATATGGATACCAAAATTGTACAAAATTGAGCATCTAATTTTCATGCATGTGTTTTCTAAAAAAAAGAAAAAATGTTGTATGAACAAGGTCATGAACAAGGTTATGAGTACAATTAGCGGATCTTTGCATCACTATGTGTTTCACTCATAATGCACATGTGGTTAACTGTTCTGCTCAAGATTTTAGCGTGCAACAGAAATGTCCATTTTGCGCAGATCGAAAAAAAAAACACAAGTTAGACAAAAACGAATTGAAATAAAAGAGCAGGGTGGAAAAGCAGATGAGAGGTGCAGAGGATGTCTGTGTGTTACTGTAGATAATCTTAGGGATATGACTGTGGATGTGGTTTTAGCCGGTGCACCCTCTGCCTCAACCTTGCCCGGAGCTATCGTAGAGTTAGGGCAGCATGCCTCAGGCCTGGCCATGTCTGAGTGATTAGATAAAGCAGGAAAGGCCAAGTGGTGGGATTCATGGCCAAGTTTATGCTGCTCTGACAACTCTGAGACCATGCAGGCAACATTGGCAAGCAGCACAGGAGCTTGTCACAGCTTTTATTCATTCATAACACCTTCAAAGTAGGTAAACACTGTAAGCAACTGAGTTGATTGATGCAAACATTGGCAATATTGATGTATTCTCAAACATCTCAACATTCTTACCCATTTGTGGCACTTGTTATGCCTTGACCATGAGCTATGACAGCACAGCTGGCTGAGGGACATTGTTATATATTTCATGGCGCGTAAGTATGGCTTTTTCTCTCCCCTGCTTTATGGTAATGAGATTCACTGAGGTGTCAAATACTGCTCTGAGCGTATTCCCACCTCCCAGTTCAGGTCAGAAGAGACCAACGCTCCGACAGTTGCAGATGTAGCCGTATCATGTCTGACATGACAGTGTGGCGTCAGGTTTGCAAACACTGCAGCAAAACATTTTGGCCTTTTCCTGCCACGGAAATCCATCGAAGACCTGACTGGATCATCATCTGAAATGGTCTCTCATTTCAATGAGATATATTCAAATATGCACAAGAATCCATTACAACCATGTTACCCACCCATCCATGAAATCAAACCCCCAGGTAGTGAACTGCATTTGGAAAAAATATATACAATTCTGAAACAACAATATGTGGTTCTGCAATAAAGCTATTTTTATTTTTCAGAAATCTTATGATCAAGTGGAGTGGAATGTTTTGAAATGGGACTCTGCACCGAACCACCAGGCGATGGACCTCACAGATGTCCACAGTGGAAGCTCCCAGAGGATTAATGATAACCGGGCTGAAGCAGGACCAGCCAGGAAACCATACTCCCTATCAGATGGTTTTAGGTTCAAATCCTTGAAGGTATCAGTGTGACTAACCTCACTGGATACTTGGCTTTAAAAACTAGATAAAATGGTAAGCCACAGTACTGTGCACATACAAGTCCCAAGATCAAGATTCAGATGTATGCAACGGAATAAAAATTCATACATCTCAAGTGTTGCCGAGTCAAACGAATAGTCAAGACTTCCCCTGGAGCAAAGTAGCTTAGGAAGAGTAAGAATGAAGAGAGGAAGGACAGCTTTTCCTTTGATGCGATAGCTTGCTTTTTCGCTTTTTTCTTACAAAGACTAAATCATGAAGAATGGAAGAGGTCATTAATTATTCTGGGGGAAAAGAATCTACAGTATGCGGATATGAATCATGGTAGGAAATGTAACTGTACACTATGATGAACATGTCGAATAACAACATCTGTATATGTGGATGCACAGCCATCTCTGAGATAATTGACAAGTTATAACCATAAAAAGTTATTTCTCTGAATTCCAGCCAAAGTGCTCCCATGCTCTGATGCCCACAGGAAAAGCGCCATCTGTGCAGCATTCAATAAACGTTTTGCCATTTTCATTTTTAGATAAATGTGTTCTTGATGAGCAGTTTTTGTTTCATTATCTGCCTTAATGATTCAAAGGTTTTGTCATACAGTTTTATTGACATGTTTTTAGTGGATTGTTGTTTCTGAGAGGAGTGGGAGAGGAAAATATATAAACCATAATAATGCTGTGAGGCCTCCTGTGACTGTGAAACAGCCCTGACGGATGGCTTTGTGAGTGTTTTATGTTGTGAAGTTATGGAATGGAGCGCTTTTCTCATCAACTGAAAGAGATTACCCGTATAGGAATCCCAGCCTTTCCAATCCCAGGTCTTTTATTGTGCAAATGCTTCTTTTCAGATTATGTTCCTCTAAGGTAGCTACATTCTTTTTAATCCCCTTACCTTGCTCTCTGGCAGATGTTTGCTTAATTTTGGCTTGCATGGTAGTAATTTATGTCTCGTGGAAACCGTAATAGTGCTTTTTGGGTAGGTAAACAACAACCGCCTCTATTTGCAAAATCGTAAACATGAGCTGATGTAGAGGCTAAAGGTGCATCATTAGTCAGACTCTGACTGAAACACACACTATCTTTGTATGTGTGACCATGTGTGGTTTGTCATCGCATGCCACTGTCCCCTCTCAGTGCCCATGGGAACCGAAGCATGGACAGGGCTCCCTTTGCTTCACAGATGGAGTCTGCAATTGGATACCTCCAGTGAATAATCTTCTCATTACTTATCATGATGAACTGTGGCATGCAAATATCAATAAGGGACTGTGGTGAAGCAATCCAATTAAGGCCTAAAACCAGGAGTCTCATTAGTGCTGAGTCCCTGATAATGCAAATGGCACCCTACTAGTATTCAACCTTGAATATAAATGGCCCAGGCAAATCAGCCACTACAGGTGATTCCACCTACCTGGGTTTGATTAAAGACTTAAGTCAACACTGCTCTGTTTGAGATCTCAGAATAGAAATAAGCATTTTTTCCTCAAAGCGGGTAGCTGTGAAATGATGTTTTAATATGCCTGGAAGGAAAATGTGCTTGAATTTTCACCTCCTTTTGTCTGTGGCTTCTCATAATACACTGAATTCAAGCTGTTCAGAGCTTAGAGCACTGCATGCGCTTGTCGTGAAACATTTCTGGACACATAAGCACCAAGTCAGGTCACTTAAGTTCTGGTCTGTTGTGCAACTGTGCCATTCTCCATATATGTCAAGCAGTTTTCCTTTCTCTCATATGGTTCTCTCATAAGGGAAGTAAAACTACAATGGGGTTAACACCAACTCCCTTTAAGGGTCAGCAAACATCCAGCTCTGCGATAAGCACCACAAAACCTCAGCATTCCCTTTCGAAGCAATGCTACTTTCAGAAAACAAGGGTTTTAAGGTCACTTCATCCTCATTGGCTTCAAAATTGTTAATGACCTCTTTTTATTGAGTTGTCATGCAGTGGAGAGGAAAGGTCCGCTCAAGTAGAAGCCCATCACCAGAGAGGGAAGAGAGAAATGATGCAACAACGATGCAACCTGACAGAGAAAACCCTCAGAGGTATTGGAGTCTGCCTGCTGCTCCCTATGGCCATTTCATCCCAGCTGTTGGAGCCGGGCCTCTCGAGTCCCAGGCACAAGAAGGAGACATATGACAATTTGTTGCCATGCTTTTGATTAAAACATGGTGGATATGTCATGTTTGGTCTTAAAAAATACTTTGAAATGAAATATTCATAAGCCAAAGTTTTGTACGTGTCTTTATTGTAATGTATATTGTAACCTGTGTTAATTCAACCCCCCTCTTGCATTCATAAGACTTGACCTCTGCGCAGCACTATTAAATTTCCCAAAGATTTATGTCGTTGAATGTGCACTGCTGCCTTTTATTATTTGTTCCCATGCACAATTATAGCAGTATTATTGAAATTAATATGAGACTCTCAGACTCTCATCTAATCATACCCCCAAGCGACCCTTGATTATTTTACCTGTCCCCACAACCTTCCCTTGATATCAAATTTCTTCCTGGGTTGGGGATCACCTTCATTTGCAGATGATGAAGTGAGATGAGGAAAGAAAGCAGAGAGCAGAGAGCGGTGCAGAGAATCAGGAGACACTTCAGCACTCTGTGTCCTGATTAACACATCACACTGACGCCGGTGACAGCAGCACATGAAGTCCTCCATGCCGCTGATTACTGTGACACAACAGGTAATCGGACGCTTTCCGAGCGATGACTAAACAAACATAAACAAGGTAATTACAGTGTGCAACTGAAAAAATCAGGTAGAACTTGTGTCTCTTTGATTTAACTAAGCACTCCTTTTAATTGACCACGAGTTTGTTTCCATCTACTGAGATTTGACTAGATTAATAATGTGTAGCTAGAAAACAAGTCTATTACCTGTGGAATATGGTTAGGTTCTACAGCTTGGCTCTTTTTATTTGCAGGCTTTAATTTGTATTATACCATGGTCTGGGTGAATACTCGATTCTGATTGGCTGCGGGGTGTCCATTAATTCCTGATAATGGACACCAAATAAGTAGTTCCAGTTAAACTGTCTGTTCACCGTTCTAAATTAATGCGCTGGCTACGTAGTATCAGCCTGTATCTAAAATGAGTAACTATAGCATAGTGCCTCATCCTCTGAACACCACAGGATGGCGACTGTACAAGCTGCAAGAAGTACACTGCCCCTCTGAACTTACTGATACTTTGTATCACATACGGTAAGCGATCATCTCACATCCCATTCGCTATTCAACTCGCTACTTCAGGCTGCGGCCGACAGTACACATGGCCTATCTCATTTGTTCGTGAAAATCTTGATATTGATTTGGGGACAATGACATGGCTGGCTAGCTAGCTAGTCTTGTTGTTAAACATACTGTAAAATTATATTTACTGTTTGTCAACCGTACGCAATGTTATTGACTTTGAATGTTGCTAGCATAACGTTAGCTTTCTGGCTCATAGCTGAGCCAAAGGGTTCTATGAGCTGAGCGGACTAGAAATATCTCCCGTTGCCAAGTCGTATCTAAGGTTCGTCCTGTTTACTGGAGTAGTGAACAACGTTTCCATTGCATATTGGTTCTGGCCTCCATTGGTTCTGGCCTCCCCGTCGTCCATTAATTCCTGATAATGGACACCTCGTCGGGCATTATCCCTTACTTATACAACAGGTAGTTCCGACCAAGCAATCTGATTGGTCAACTAGACATTTAGAACGTGTTCAAATCAGCATGACAGCATGCCGTGCACATCACTAAAAATATTACTCTGCCATATATTATTATACAATACAATATAACTCTGTTCAGCCTTGATGTTACTAGACGCTCTGGCATCCTCCATCAGCTGTGTCGGTGAGTCGGTGACACGGCGCTACTAGCTTAAAAATACATGTGAAGTTCGCGGACATAGTAGCTAAATCTGTCCATGGAAAAATTATTTTTTTCAGCAGATATCTTAGTTACAACAAGATTGAGCTAGCAAGGCAGTTTTGTGTTTATATGGTATTCATTCAGTTTGGGAAATCCCACGATCTCTAGAAAGCAGTAGCTCAAGTTCGCTGGCTGACTCAACAGGGACTAGAAATCGTCTCTGTTGCTAGGTCGTTACTAAGGGTCGGCCTACTTGCTGGAGTAGTAAACTAGGTTCCATTACATAGGAGTCTACTGACGTGACTGATTGTTTTCCAGTTATTAGTCAGACCCCATGTATTTCCAGGGAAACGGAGATAACACTAGCAAAACGTTTTTTATTTTGAGAGTGAATTGCCCCACAATATGAATACATTTTGATTATATCTTTTATTTTGTTGGTAACTGTTGTATAATCCCAATATTACACGAGAGGGTGTGCTTTACTGTCATTATTGGCACGACAGTGATTCGGTCAGGACCGAGGCGCTTGCGCAGAGGTCCGTAAGCATCACTGAAGTTATTTGCTTAATATAATATTGCTTAATTGTGACATGAGATTAGATAGAAATCCGTAAAAAACCTGTTAAAGGAAAAATCCACTCTAAAACACTTTAACACTGTTAAAAACAATATTTTTTGTATTCATTCACAACTTTACATTGAGATGTTTTCAGCGCAGCTATGGAGTTTGATAGCAGAAAATGTTTCAGCGATCTAAAACATCAATGGTAAACATCAGGTTTTGTTGTCAGTTCCTCAGAATCAAAGAGCAAGGGGTTCTTTGTCGTTCAACAGGGAGAAATCCATGGTAGAAGAGGCAGGGAAAGCAATTTCTCCACCTAAAGTAGCAGCATAAGGGGTGCGACTCCCACTTCATTCCAACCTGGAAAACGTCTCGCTCTGCTAGCACTAGCGCTCTCTCCACCAACATGTACAACCCACAGCAGAGTGGAACAAGTTCACACCCCTTCTCTGGGTGCTGTCGAAAGGTATTCTGGGAAATGAAATCACTAACTGAAGTAGAAGTAGGAAGGCTGGAGAGAAAGTGGATACCCCAAAAAAGTAAATCACAACACAAAATAACTCATGGAATGTGTTGAACATCATAAACCGATGATGTTTAACAAGAGTATCTGAAGGTGAATTTTTCCTGTAACATTTAGTGAGCCAGCTTTCCTGCCCAGCTGTATACAGGGCAGCAGTAATGGCCCCCCTTAATCTGTTGTGACTGGTTTCCCTGTGAGCAGCCTTAAACAGCTTTTGATCACCTTTTCTGTGCTAAGACTCCAGGCTTTTTAACCTCTTTCTGACAAAGGCCTTGCTCAGCCCTGCTATGCAATCCACTAATCAGCTAAACATACCAGATAGTAATTGTTATCAAACCGGTATGTGCTTACATTTCCTCCTCTAGAGTGGGACGCCCTTATCTTACTCAACTTTGTCTCATAAATACTGTTTCACAACACAGTCTGTCTATGTGACGAGAGGAAGGATAAGAGAAGGCCCACTAAACTTTGGCCGGCAGATACCGTGTCCTGTTCTACTTCTCCATTCCTTCACATCTTTCATCCTGCTCTGTAGTTTCTGCTACTTTGTGTTTCATGTCTATCCCCGTTCCTTCCTCTTCTCATCATTTTCGGAAAAGAGGCACTCCACCTCACAAGCCGTAATTGTACAGTATATATCCCACTGGGTGCCCTTTCACTTGGACCATCACAGAGGGAAGTCTCTGAAATCGAAAGTCGGCAGTACAGAAAGACAAGCATCACAGAAGGAAGTCTCTGAAATCGAAAGTCGGCAGTACAGAAAGACAAGTTAATCTCAATTTATGCCTCCCTCATGTCTTTGAATCTCTTTGCTATTGTAAGATGTGAATAAATTCAGGAAACTCGCCCATACCATGTACATCTACTGCACCACACCTGGGGCTTCTGGCCAAAGTGCTGGCACAGGCCCGCTCATCTCAACTAAGTGGAGATTTCTTGAATCTCCTCGGTCTTGCTTGTCATCTGTTGAATCCCCGCTCCTTCCCTCACCTTCAGGCCACGATTCATTCCTCAAGCACTCAGGCCCGACGGTCAGTGCAGATTATCCTGTAGTGTGAAAGGGCTCAAGATTCAAGACTTTGGCCCCCGCAACGACTCCATACCGGTCTGAGCCGAACAAGAATCATGTTTGATTTTGTGCGGCCCAGTCTGGCCGGGCTGGTTTAGTGTGAAGCGGTCCAAGACTGAAATCAGACAGCCATCCTGGCAACAGCTAATGGGAGTTCTCCTCTCTTGATAAGCTGGTTTTACAAGTTTATTTGGAAGAATAAACCTGAAAGAAGTCTCATACAAAATTCTTCATGTTATCCTTGTAATAATGTCACTCCAAAATGCATTTGTACGGTTAATGTAGACTGTAGCTTCTGTACCAAGGAGTAAGAAACAACCAATTTCAGAATTCCATGTATCTGTTCTGTACCGATGTGGAAATGTTTTTGAATGACAAAAAAGTGGGATCCCTCATCTTTATGTCACGTGTCACATGCTCCATCTTTGCCCCGTCACCTAGTGTGAACATAAAGTCACCAACCGTCTCCACTGATAGATTGAAAAACAAATCTTCAGAGACTATACCTCACTCTACACCCCACCCGATATTCCTACCTTGCCTGCACTTGATTGAACTCTTACTGTATGTTTACATTTGCTGCTACAATGAGCAACATTTGACTCAGAAGGAAAGATGAGCCACTGACAATCTGAGAAATACCTTATCCATATATAAATTGCACTACTGGCACTAAAAATAAAACCACCTCATTATCCTTTTCTTAGCACTGTATTGCATCTCATTGCACTTGCTATCACTTACACTTTTAGAACTGTGACTTCACAACTTATAATACAAAATATAGGAAGTGATGCACAGTGTGTTGGAGTTGAGTTGAAACACACCAACAGTAAAATATATTGCAGTTATCCTCTGTCTAGTTCTTCATTATTATGGTTATTATACCTACTAATACACAAATACTGTTAAGCGCTGTGAATAAATGCGTACAACAGAATGTAAACTCAGATAAAGCTCTAGCAGTGTAGTTTACACAAGAAAATTATACAAAACAATCTCTCACCGCTGCTGAGAGTGGCCGGCATCTATACCAGTCAGGTTGACATCAGGCATTTCTGACATTGTGAGTGGTGCACGTTTCCTGGTGAGTCATAAGAAGATGACTCATTATATCAACAATTGTATGCATAATGAATGAATCGCAATTATGATAACTGGAGCCCGGTCTCCCAAAATTTTGTGAAATGAGAACAGTGTCTTAAAATGCAAATATGTACTCCATGCACAAAAAGTGAGAGAGATACATTTTCCCGCCACAAAACGATTATGTGGAGGAGACGCAACTTAACAGGCAGCAGTTTGACGTTGAAAGAGGGGGATGGAAAGTGTGGAGGTTTGGGTGGTGAATGGATGTATACCTGGGCCTTCGACTCTGGTGGCCTGGGTTCAGCTCCAAATTCATGGGAGAATGTTTTCATCAAAAGATTTTCTTATTTAACCATGACTAAATCCTTACCCTGTCCTTAACCAAAGTTGTTAAGTTGCCTATCCCTAACCTTGACCTTAGCCAAAGTTGTTTTAGTTGCGTAACTTAACTGTTAGCTAAACACCGTTTCACATGACAAGCAGGTGAAAATAGTCAATTCTTGTTTTTGTCACATAATCCTCTTGTGGTGGAGGAATATAATGTTCACACAAGTCCTGTTCACAACACATACTCTGCGTTTCAGAGGTTGTGCTCATCTCACAAAATGTTATGACATTTTTCTCATCTTTTATTATATGTAGTTATTCCTTCACTGGTTCATTCTTTTCTTTGCTCATTCATTAAAAAAAAAAAGTAAATTATTTTATACCAGCTGAAACATATGGGATGCCACCATTATCTAGAGATCAGCTCCAGCAAGTGGTGCCATTACAGCAATTTTCAGAGCACTTCAGATTTAAATTATAGCTACCTTCTTCTATAATTACATAATTACCATGTGCTTAGACAGCAACAAAACATAGCAAAATATGATGCAAGTGGTTTGACACACAACTAGGCCTGTCATCTTGATTAAATGATGAGATTGACTGATGTGATTACACCTTGAGAAACTTCAACATTCACAAATAGAGAAAAAAAATAGCACACTCTCTCGCTTTCTTGCAGCTTTAGAAGGCTTACCATATATATTTACCATATATTTTATGCTGAGAGTGAGCATAGAGAAAGGTGGCTATGGGATGCTAGAATGTACTGTTGAGACGTCATGGGTCTAAATCAGCATAACATCAATAATGGGATGAAACCAGCAGTTGGCCCCAATGACAGATACATGCTCTCACACACACACACACACACACACGCACACGCCCATCCCCTTTCCTGTAGTATCAAAATTAGCTTTTACCCTAGTTAAACAGTTAGGGATAATTACATAAAATTTGGTGTATTGTTAAAATTAGATAGACATTTTATCAATATTCCTATATTTTATATCTTACTATCTGATTATACCGTAATTATGGAAATGAGAGAACAAAACATTAAAGAGCTACCAGCAATTATTAATGTTAGGTGTTAAGGGAAATATCTACTATTCAAATGCTTGAGGGAATAGAACTAAAGTAATTTCATGATAAACCAGTAAGTGAAGTAAGGCACAACATCCAAACATGCAAAAAGCATAAATTGTACACGAAGACGTCTGGAACTGCTTTCTCTTGCGACATATTTCAGCGTCTTCCTCCTCCTTGATTAAAATGTCTGTCAGTGTCAGTCTGTAACCATATTACTTAACGAATCTTTAAAAAAAATGGGATGTTCCACAGAGTGCTCCAACTGTGAGCCTTTCAAAGTGTTTTACAAGTAAAGTGGAGCTCATTAGCGGGACGTATTCTGAGGTAGAGGGATTTGAAAGTGTCAGCTTTCCATATGTTCTACTGCCACTTTAGCAGCTATACCTGTGGGTGTTAACTCCTCAGGGTCTTCATGTTTGATGGCATATATAATGTATGTTCAAACACGACCAACCTGAGCAAGACCATATAATTTGACTGGTGTGTTGTGACTTGGAGTTCACTCTGTGCTGGGTATTTCCTTAAATTTTCCAAATCAATATTTATCACTCCGCATGTTTTTTTTCTCTTGGGACAAAACTGTGTAGCCAAATGGGGGATGCTGTTTTTCAGCAGTTATGGAGCATTTTACTGTTCTTTCTTCATTCAAAATAGGCCCATTTTGTCATAGCGGCTGCGCTTTGTGGTAAAAGAACATTTTCCTCCTCCTCCTTCTCCTCCTTCTCCTCTTTCCTTCTTCTTTCTCCCCTTTCATATAATACCCCATGTACTGTATACTGCGAAATGATTCAAATTATTAAAAACCATGTGACGGATATCTGTGAAGATAACACGCTATAGCTTCAATCTGGATGGCCTGGCTTAAGCCATAGGTAGGTGCCTGTAGAGGAGGCTATTTTTCACTGAGCTCACTCCCAAGCTCAGTCAGCATACAATCATTAATATGATAGTGGGCTGAGTCTCTGAAAAGCTTTGAGCAGCCTTGAAGAAAATCCAATTATGATCTTTGATTCCTCTCCAGAAACAGATTACCTATCTCACTAATGACATTTTCCTTCCCATTCATGCCCTCTCTAAATGAGACGATTGAGAGATTGTGTGGGTGTTCCAAATGTGCAGGGATGATGATGACTATCTATTCCTTACAGGTCTATCAGATGGACAGCTCACATTATATATAAATGGCTTTCATGAGATTCCCAGCTCAGATGAACTTTATAAGGATTATTTGAACCTCCTCCATACATTAAGTGAGGGCAAGAGTAAGAGACGGGAAAGAGGGTGATTTTTTTTTTCCTTTGTGAGGATATTCATTGAAATGAAATGAGGAGTCAGAGAGACTTTTAGTGACAACTACCGGGCCGTTCATCAGCTGAAGCAGATGGAGCAAAGTCTGCCAGTTCCATGTAAGTCTCTACAGATACAACAGACTCAAATCAGAATTGAGCTGAAATTTTGTCTTGTATCACAATTTGCCTGGAAAAAATAATCATCTTTAAACTGTTAAATAAAGCAGTATTATAGTAATAGTAGAGAAGAAACATTTTTCAAATTACAAGGTTATTTAAACATTGCTATTGTGTAGTTTGGTATTCTTGTTTATACTTGAACTGAAATTTTCCATGATTCTCTTTGCGATGAATAATTCATGACCATACGGCTTACTAAAATCAAATCCATTGTAGAATTTCAAAAACCTGAGGGCATCAGTCTTATAATTACATTTTTTTTTTATTCCTGGAAAGCTGACTTTAGAAGTACGTACATATATATACATGAATATAGTATATAAATAGTACATGCAAATAATTCTTAGCATTTTTTTTCCCCTGCTTGATGCACCAGATGGCTGGGCATATCAGGACATCTCAGGTAGTGTCAGGAAAGTTGCCAATCACAGAAAAGTATGTTAAACTGACTTTTGGGTACTTTCTGGTGCTCACTGTATTGTCCTATGTGGCAAGTCCCATGCACCTGTCTGATTAGAGACAAAGGCAACTGCAGTGTTTACTTCATCCATTCACCCCTGATCCCATCTCTGTTTTTCCTCTTGATTTTACCAACTTAATGTTTAATATGTTTCCTAATGTCCTGCAAATACTAAACCTACAGCAATTTTAAAAACTTTTCTGTCTGTCTTGTGGGGTTTCTTGTCTTATCACACGATGTTGCTGGAGGATACCATGTCGTTCACTGCCTAATATACCAAAGTGTAACTACAGCACCTGCACAATAATTCCTGCCAGTGCTTCTCAGATACTACCTCTGAATCTCTGGCAACATTATTGGCACCTTGGCGCTCCGGTGGAGTCCTAGCTGCCAACCATTAGAGCTCCACACCTGAGGCTAAGTGAGCAGCAGTCACACAAGCTCCAAAAGAAGCAGCTCAGCTTTGCTATGCTGCTGTTGTTTCTCTTTTTTGCCGTTAGGTAGCATAGAATGAGGGAGTCTTCTCACTCCAGTCCTTGCCATTAGTCCTTGCCTTCATACTGTAGGAATGTCGACTTGGGCGAGGCAGAACAAAGTGCTGAGTGTGTGTCTCTCCTGACGGGTTGTTACGGTAAATGTCAGTCATGTTTCATCTTAAGCCTTTCGTTTTGATGAGGTCCAGTTGATGCAGTAATCTTTCAAAGAATGAAGTGAACATGAATTAAGGTAAGTTGGAAATGGAAAGGCAGACAGACGGATGGAAGGACCGACAGACGGATGGACGGACAGACAGACGGACAGACAGGCAGACAGACAGGCAGACAGACAGAGGGCATGGTTGACTCCTCTTTTCTTCCTTGTCTTGAATGATCACAATCTTCATTAGAATTCGGCAACATGCACAGCTGGGTAGTTAGCATGTCTCCAAGGTTAACATTTTTAATGCAAGACTGAGGGATTCAGAGAAGTGCTCCTTTGAAGTTTCTTGTTGGAGTCAGAAGGGAGGCTGCGAGGCTGTTGAAGACTGTCTGCGATATTGACATTAAAACTCAACACATAGAATGATGCCAATTGAAATTTCATAGTGTTCCCTTCGGGAAGCTGGGGAGCTGGGCATGCCAGTGTGAGATGAATAATGAAACTTCCCTCGCTTTGCTCATTTTTTATTTAATGTGGAACTCTCCTTTGTTGCTCCCTGAAGCTCCACAGGAGCCGGTGTTCACGTAATACAGGTGTAGAGTCAAAAGAAAAGAGTCAAGTTCCTTTTTGTGCAATGCATGAAATTGGGCATGAAGGTTAAATGATTTTGAATAGCCCTTTGTTATGGATTTATGGATCACTGCTGGCTTTCACTATTGTTTGTCATCACATGGTGAATTTGTAATGTGGTCTTTTGTAATGAATTTGGTCTGAGCTTGAATAAGTTTTTCTGTAGCAGAAGGAAAGATCTACCTCAGGCTATAGTTTAGTCATACCACAGAATAAAAAAAAGCAACACATAGTCGTCCCTCATCTTGTTATGCATTAATAACTCTCTTTGAGGCACGTGTTGTCCCACCTATATTTTGTTACATTATCAGTTTAGGACACAGGGATATAATCAGAGGTGTGGTGTCACTTTGGGTTACCTGCCCTAAAATCACATCAATTACATTTCCCACAATCCACTCGCTAGTTGAGGGAAGCCAGGAGCCTCTAGGCTTTGTGGTGTACCTTTACTAATTTGGGCTGAGACATTGAAGGAGGCATAAGGCGAGGGCTGGCAGATGCTCATACCAAGAGCTTCTTTTTAGTTACAAAAATGAGAAAACTACTACACTACTACTACACTTTCAATGATACAAAAATATAAGTTTACCCATTTCTTTAGCTTTTTGTCCAAAGTCCAAAATCTTTTGCACTGAGGCAATGCCTGTGCTTTGGCCCTTATGAGAGTTTGTCTGTCCCATTTAGACTACAGAGGTAAATTGGGATGTGGACTGGACATCGCATGGTTGACACTGCAGGTGAAGTGTAACAGCTCCTTGCTGCATTAGAAACCAAGTTCCAGCTAGCATACAAGACTGATATCCAAGCAGTGATGTACGATACTAATATCCATCCAGAAAAATATTGCAGTGGTTGTTTTTTATCCCTTGGTGAGCAATAGTTTTGGCCTTTATCTCTATGTATTCAGGCACTGAGAGTGGGGCTCAACAAAACAGGACTTTTTAAATACTATCTGTTGTTTTCCATTTGTCAGAAATACCTGCCCTACCTGCTCTCTTTTCATCCATCCTTCTGTCTCTCTACATTCCCACTGTTCTCTTTACCTGAGTCATGTGGTAGTGGTGCGGCCGGGCCTCCAGGGACTCCATGTCCACCTCTGAATCACAGCTCACCTCCCAAAAGGTTAATAACCCAATGAAAAGTCAAGGGCATCTGTTTGAGCTGTGCCACAAACCCTGAATGCTGGGGAGGCAAAAAATGGGAGAGAAACTGCCAGGGAGTATTGGATTTTGATTTAAGTAAACAAAGGTGCTCACCTACCTCAACCCCTGGAAGGAGTGACAGTTAGAGCAGTGTGGTGGATGAGGGAGGAGGGGGGGGGACTTGTGGCTTTTGTTTTTTTTTTATGAGATCGTGGGGTCAAAGGGCAAGAGGGTTGTTTGTGTCTCCCATTATGATATTGTCTCTAAAGTATTTGATGGCCTGGGAGACGATGTCTGCTGCCAAATATCAAGAAAAATGAGGTTGCAGGCAACACCGTCAAAAGAAAAATGATCTCCTTAACCTTTTGTGATATGAATTGAATCTTCCGCTCAGTCTGAGCCTAATAACTTGCACAGACCTACAGTGCTTCTGCGCACGGCTTTACATCATGAGTCACTTTTCATTTGACGGAAAAGAAGTTATCTGGAAAAGGAGGAACAGCAGATCTCACATTTAGCCAGAGTTGGCATTAATCTAATGGCTTTGTTCATGAGGGGGTTTCCCTGGATTTAAAGTCCTCTGGGAGTAGAAATTATCCACCTATGATACTCTATAATCAGTGAGTCATACTAATTAGCAATTACATCCACAATCACCCATGTTAATTCACTTAGGAAGAGGTCAGTGTAATTCATTTTCATTTCCAGAAACTAGAACTGACATTAAATTAATGCACCCAAAATAAATGGGATTTTAGGACCTGAGTCACCCGCACACAGCCACACACTGGTTATCTCTCTATCGCTCTCTGAGTCCCTACACACACACACACACTCACACACACACATTTCTATCTGAATCTTTACTTAGATCTCAGGTTCTGTGGTCTTTGAAATCCTATTTCCCACCAGAGCAAAGATCCCATTTCTGTCGAACACATATGTCAACACACGGACAGTGTCTTGAGGGAGCGCTCACTTGATTTTCAGCCTCTTTCTTTTCATACAGCATCTCCTGACTCCTGCACAGTTACCACCTTTGGCATTTCTATCACATGCAACCTTTTTGACAAAAGATGGAGATTCAACTTCATGAGTTATCTGGAAAAACTCAGTAGCTTTACATATCAATAATGTAATAAAATTTGGCATTCCTATTGTTGACAATATAGTATAAAAAGATATTTGATATTCAGCATGGCAATAAAGATGGGGATATACTTTGCGGGTGTTTTTTATTAGAAGAAAGGATACATTAGTGATAATATACCACACCTGATATGCATAACGAGTGGCATAGCAGACTGTTGGGAATCTTAAAACAAATTCAAATAAAAATATCTTTGGGGAGGCAGAACAACTGCTAATATGTCTTTTTCTGGCAATACATAATTACAATGAGCAATTAAGAACACATTTCACAGCAAAAAGACAGCACACAATCCATCACACCGTTCAGATGCTCTATCAAGAGATTACTTGATAAGTTGCCCTGCCTAATCTAGTTAACGTAGTAATTTTTCAGATTTTAACGATTCACTTCCTCAACAAAGCCCTGTCAATAGACACTCCTTCATACAAATGGGATAGCCAGCCACAGGGATTGTATTGGAATACAAATAATTCTTTTTGCTGTTCCTGTGAGTGCATTGTAGCTAGAAAAACAGCACATCAATACAATTGGTACTCTTTAGTTTTTTTTTACTACCCCACTCATAAAATGATAATTGAATTTTGTTAATATTGCAGCATTAAAAAGTGTGAGTGTTCGCATGTCTGTTTAATGTCTTCTAGTTTAACCAGTGAGCCCAATTATTTGAAATACTTTGAGGCTTGTAGAGTTGTCCAGCACTTACAGACCACTCAAATCCTGTGAATTTTCCCATCTGCATATGCAGATAAAGAAAATTTCAATCCACGTAAGCCGGGAGTTCAATTCCAGCTGCCAGATTCAGAGGAGATTTTCTTTGCAACCTGTACTTTAACCATTAACCACAGAGTGTGAACCAGCAACCCCGGACATGGAATAAATTGCATCAGATGCTATCATCAATCTCTATCTGTTGGCAACGTGTCTTATAAACTGAACAGAGGAAGAAGCTGCAGTGGGCTGGATTGTGCTGTATCTCACTCACACAGGTCCCTTCAGAAAGTCTTGTGTGTGTGACAGGCCATGAAAGACCTTTCTGATGGACCTCTAGTGCCCCTGGGATTTTCACTTTACCCTGACTGAAGAACAATTACTACTGGGCAGCTGACATGAAGGCCACAATTTACTCTACTTTACTCGTTTCAGTCTGTATAACTTATGTCATGATTGTCATAGTTATTCTTTAAAATGGTGATAATAAGTGATTAAAGATTTCTTCCATTGATTTACTTTAGGTGCACCCAGATTGCGACTGTTTATAACATTGATCATAGTAATAAATATCTAATATTGAAATTTTCCTTGTTGATGACTCATGGTTCATAATGTGTCATCAGCAGTGTTTGGGGTGGGGGTGGGGGGGGGTATGCTGTTGATGCCCAAGTGCCTTTAACAGATTGAGAAAAAAAATGTCAAAGGGACATCCAATCATCTAAAGGGAAGGCTCAGAGGGTCGAGGATCAATCAAATTATTACTCTGAAATCTGATGAACATTTTTTTTTTTCAACATAAGAGGAGATGGACTTTCATGTCTTATATTGATGGACAAAACCAGCAATCAAATGAAACAAACCCTGCTCATCTATTCCAAGCATGTTGAAATGCTATAAGAAATTGCCAATATTGTTCAGCCCAGGTTTGCTTGTCATACACTTCAGTAGCTGTGGGATGCTGAGCAGCCTCAATATTGGGATGTTTGAAAGAAGAGCCTTTGTGGATTGTGTAACACACAAAACATGTGTTTTACATCTAGGGTTGGGCATGTTTTTCCTATTTTTTGATACCCACACTGGTTTTGATACCTCCACTTGCAAAACACTACATTTTCCCATACATTTATATGTCAAATGAAAAGACAATAGCCTACATAGTTTCCTGTGCATCTAATTGTTTTGTTTCCACATAAATAGCTATAGCTTGTTGACCCAACTGTCAAAATCCAACGCTAGCTTTGTTAAATCTTTCAGTACCGTCTGATAATTTAAAGAGAGGTACCAATCACAAAGAAAACTTATCAGGTGAACATGAACTCAACCTGTTTTCATGTTACATAAATTTTAATATTACTGGCTCAAATCGTGAATCTCCATTCACCAGCATAACATGACTATGAAAGTTGAATAGGCTCATAACTCATCAACTAATCCAATATTTTAAATAGGATCTGTATCAACTGGCAAAGGCATTTTGATGTATTTGAAATTAGGAATGAGTTTATAAGAAGGGGTGATGATATTTTTTTTATGTGTCCATGTCTGTAAATCTCAAGTCGTTTTTTCTTGTTTGCAATTGTGAGTAAAAAAAAAATAAAAACAAAATGTGAATTTCAGTGTGGATTACAGATTACAAGGACTGCTAATGTGGAATGTAGTCTATGTAGGTCTGTAGTGTCTTTCTCTTTTTTTTGTTGGTTTTGTGATGGTGTGCCCTTTGTGTTAAGGCAGAGAGAGCCAGAGCACAAGAATTTGATTGTATTTAATACACATGACAATAAAGTTGAAGTTGAAGTTGAAGAAGTTGAATGTCAACTGCTAAATTTGGAGATATATATACTAACAAGCGGAAATGTCCTATGAAAGTAAAATATCACTTTAAAATTAATATTAGTATTGAAAATTAGTACAGTGCCAATATATATTGATCATTGGTCCTCTCACTGGTGAGTAATGTCTTCCCTGCTATTCAGTGGATTGATGTCATTGTTCAAATAGAAAAATGGCCACAGGAGCTTCATTTGTGTTCAAAAGCTGAACTTTAGTTTGTTGTCAAGGCAATTGCAAAAATTCATAATCTATTTTTTAGTTATCAGAAATGTGTAATTAAAGCTTTTCAAAATATTTTTCCCAGACAGCTTACCCTTGGGTACTTTGTCATGTAGCATTTGAATTTAAATTTTCCACAACTGTCCCTGAGTCTCTGCACACTCCAGCAAATTTTTATATCTTAACTAAAGTATTAACTTTGTTTTTTTAAACCCTTCTTTACCTTGATAACTTTAGTTCACTCTTAGTTTGGCATCAGACTTTTCCATAAGAGATTTTCAGTTGTTCAGAATCAATATGAACATGCTGTCCTGTGCTGGCATTTTGTGATTTGGGATGAGCGGTAGGTACAATCTTATGTCCTCAAATAACTGTGTGAATTGCACCAAGGCTGCACTCATGCTCGCTCTCAATGAAATGAGCCACAGTTCAGCAGCTACTACCTGCTCCACGCTGATACCCTGAGAGGATCAATATCCAATTCAGTCTGCATTGGCGTTCCTCGATAACCACCGTCCAGACTGAATCACTTGTCTTAAAATCTGTCACACCTCGATTGCCTTTGTCCGTGTCGGCCTTGCCTAATGAGGAGATGTCTGTATGATAAGACCCGCTGCTGCCACCGTCACCACCTCCACCGTCACTGCCACCATCATTATCCTGCTGCGAACCTATAGTCTGATAATACAGTCATACGTTGAAGATGTCATCTCAGGAGTCATCTATAGGATTCATTATGTGGTGAGAGGGCAGATGATTGTGCACTATTCCAGTAGATCTAGTTTATTTTTAGTTCAATTTCAATTCAACATTTCTTGAATGGTTGAAACCAAAGTTGTCAGGGATAGATAAAAAAAGCCACTGGAGATGGAATTGGGCAAAATTATTAACAAACTATTAACAAATTTCGCAGTTTACTAGCAGAGAACTAGCGGACATGGTGGTCAGCTGGATGAGTAAGGTTGCAAAAACACAGGTTCAAGACAGAAAGATTACAATGAAAAACAAAGCACAATATTAAAATATAAATATTGAATTTTGTCCAAATCCACTGGAGGATCAAAGGAGACAATGCTTGTAATTTAGGGACATGATGGAAAATGACCAGTATGGATTCTAAAATCTATTTTCAAGATGTAACTACCATCCTCGGAACATATACATATATATATATATATATATATATTTATTTTTTTTATGCAAGACAAGAATGAGAATTCCTTCCCTGTGAGTTTAATTACAGTATGTAAGTAAAGGATAAAGCATTTCAACACTGGGAGCCATACTGTTTGGGCCTTCAAACCTGATGTGGGTGAAAATGTAGTGTATGCCTATTGAGTAAACATATAAAAGCCTACTAATTAAGAGGCACAGCACTAGAAAATTGATTCTTTTCTCATGTCATCATACAGGTTTTGTATTTTTGTAATTTAGTTTCTGTTGTGTCTTTGTCATGTTGACTTTTTTCTTTTGGGGTGAGAATGAACTCATAATTTCTCCGATATTGATTGGCCATGATGCTATTGTTCTCTCCTCATTGTTTCCTGTAGACTGGCTCTATAAGTCTGCTTGTGCACCATGCCAAAGATTGTTTGACCTCTGAAACAGACTCTAATCAA
>NW_027282616.1:100000-221634 GCF_046629955.1 Centroberyx affinis | reverse complement strand
CTCACTATGTAGTGTTCACCCTGCCGATATAATTGCAATATTATCTACGTTTCAATGATTTGATATCTACGATTTTTATGCATGTATTTCATTTTTGAGCATGATCTGCCTCGTTAAACTTGAATATTACATTATCTATACTGGGCCAGAAGTAATTTGTCGCTAGCTAACAAAATCCTTAAGTTCCAATCCGGATTACACAATATCAATCGTCTACTTTAACTATTATATTTAACCGTTTTCATCCCTTTAAAATATAAATTCTAAAATACAGAATCATGGCATCACATTTTGGGCAATTTCTGTATTTTTTAAATCTTTTTCACTTATATTTTCCTCTGACTCTTAAATCTTTTAGACAGATTGAAATCCTTAAAACATAAACCGGGTTTCTGCCGGCGCCTCAGCTCCTCGTCTCCGTCTGGCCGGGAGTCAGATGTGTTCTCAGTCTAATGAGCACAGATCCTGTCCTCCAGCCTCACTTTTATATGAACAAACTGATGTTTTAAAGCTGAAAGCACTTTAACTTTTTACTGCGCTGCACGGAGCTCCAGCCTCTGATGTGTCCAGTCGGGATGTGTGTGTGTGTGTGTGTGTGTGTGTGTGTGTGTGTGTGTTGTGTGTGTGCAGTCCCAGGACGGGAGCCAGAGGCAGTACAGACTGTCTGTGCTGCGTGTCGGTACAGTCTGTCCTGCCTCAGCTCAGCTCAGCTCAGCTCAGCTCAGCTCAGTGTTACACGTCACCAGACCGCTGCTGTCTGCTGCAGGACGACACTTCACTTCCTCTGGCTTCACTCCAGTGTTTTAACCTCTGTCTCAAACAAACTGCCTCAATTAAGGAAGTGAAAATCTCCCTAACACCTAATACAGGGCTGAGGTCCAGACCACCGTCCAAGTCAATTCTAAAGACAGACTCCTGTCATGTTTGAGTCCAGACCAGGTCCAGACCACTGTATATGTCTTTCCAAATGTAAAAATAATGCTTAAGGGTTTCTTAAAGGAAAATTCCCCCTTCAGATCCTCTTCCACTGTTATATATCATCAGTCTGTGATGTTCAGTGCATTCCAGGAGTGTTGGAATTCACTTTTGTGGTGAATGCACTTTCCCTCAACCTGCCTTCTCGACTTCTACTGCAGTTACTACGTTTCCCAGAATGCCTTCCGACAACCCTAAGAGAAGGGTGTGAACTTGTTGCTTTCAATCACAGGTGGGGTCTGGGCAGATAAATACAACAACCAGCTAGCCAACAAGTTCATGAAAAACTGGGACATGTCTGTGATCTCGGCCACAACCCTTACTCAAAACCCAACATGCAGTGCATTCTGGTCTCTCTCCTGCTCCTGTGGGTGGAGAAACTGGTCTCTCCTCTTCTACGATGGATTTCTCCCTGTGTGATTGTTGTACGTCTCTCAGTGCAAAATGGCGGCTCTAGAAAGAAGCCCTCGCTCTTTGATTCTGAGGGACTGACACCAAAACCTGACGTTTACCGCTGATGTTTTAGATCCTGAAACATTTTCTCATATCAAACTCCACTGTAGCTCAGAGGTTTGATTCTCTGTCCAAACCCAAGACCAGCCCAGCGTTGGGGCTGGGTCAGGTAGAAATTTCCCCTCCGTTCCTCGGGCCCGGGCCAGGCCGGTCTCATGGTCAGATATAACGTCTTTTTTTTTTTTTTTTTTTATATTTCGGGTGGGGAGTAAGCTATTTGGTGTGATAATCAGAATGTTATATGTAGGCCCCGGCTATATACTGTATATATATAGGCATGCGCAAAGGCTGCTCGGGTTTGTTGACCCAACTGAAACAAGTTTTGCTTCCGTGTTGCTATTCATTCTGAACAGATTTTTGTCATTCAAACAACTTGGAATTAGTTTACTTATAAACAGCCAACTTACTAAGAAAAGTTTGGTTTTAAAACGGGCTCAGGCCCATAAATGCAACCAATGGGATGGGCCCATGCCGGGCTCAGACAGAATGTGCACAGGCTCGGGTCAGGCTTGTTTTTTTGGGCCGATCTAAGGTCTGTTGTAGCTGCTGTAAATATCTGGAGGTGACATTATGTTGTTTATGTTTGTCACTTATCCATAAGAATAAGAAAAATATAACAAGAAAATGGGCCCAGAAATGCAAGGTACATAATTGATATTCGTTTTTTTAACATTGATAAAGTGGGGGTGGATTTTTCCTTTCACAGTATTGATATGTTCTATGTACAATGCTTTTAATGGGTGAATACACAGGTTCATACAATGGGAAAAGTCCACTGTAAAGTGTCACCAAAGGTTGAAGAAGTATGTTTATGCTCCTATCATGTCCCATGAAACATCTGTAGCATGAGACATATTTTAAAAAGATGTGTTTTCAGGTTTTCCAGTTTTAAACAGTTCAAGTGTTTTCCAGGCTAAATCAAAGCATGTCCCAGACAGTTTAAATATTTGAATCTATTTTTAACTCTCTTTTTTTCTATTTAAGAGGAAGGCAGCTCTTTTGCAGCCGGCTCTACCTCTCAGATGATTTGGAAATATATTGTTCATGGATGACCATCATGCCTTTGTGCTTCTCCTTAACAATATAATATGTACTGTCATTTACTGTCATGTATTATCAGTGGACAATAACATGGAACGACACGTGGTAATAACAGGTTCTGTCATCACCTGGACAGATTTAGCCCGACCACAGGAGTTATTAGTGTCTTCCTGAATCGCCTCACCTCCTGATCATGATGTTTCCTCTCTCTGTGGATGGGTTTTTGGTCGGGTGTTGCGGGCGACAGCGTCTCCCTTACAAATCCTTACAAACGTTGGCCGAAGCTTTGCATGAGATCCTGGCGGTCAGGCGGTGAGCTCATCTCTCTGCTGTGTGTGTGTCGCTGTAATTACAGGCTCCAAGTATCAATCAGGGCTTTGTTGCTGTGTGTGTGTGTGTGTGTGTGTGTGTGTGTGTGTGTGTGTGTGGCCACCAACCCAGACTGTTTTGAGGAACGGCTAAATCACAGACTTCCCTCGAACAAACAGACATTTATGTTTCGGCCTGTTGCGTTCGAGGCGTTCAGCTGGAGCTCTGATCCACAACAGCAGAGTGAGATTCAACTCCTACATCAGCAGCATTACAAGCAACCAAGACATTTTACAACACTGTGTTTATACACATGCCTGTATTTATACACATATATAGCAGATGTGCTTATACATACACACACACACAGATTTAATGTCTATCTGCTGCAGTGTTTTTCCTCTGGACAGTTTCCTGCACATTCTCTGTGCTGAAATTATCAGCAGCATACTTTTACATACTTTCTATTGTATTGCTTTTTTTGTTACATTTTTATTGATTTATTGTTTTTACTGTTACTATTTCCACAGTTTTTTATTGCCTAGTTAATATTCTATTGCATGCTTATATTGTAGTTTTCTTTTTCCCGGCTGAATCCTGCTACTTTTGCTGCTGCAACGACCTAATTTTCCCGAGAGAGCCAATAAAGTTTTATGTTATTTTAGGGTGCCTTCAGGTGCTGCTGGGAAAGTCCAGCATCCGGGACTTGTGATGCATTCCCATGCTATTTTATCAGAAAATCAAACGATGAACGAACACAGACGGTCCTGCAGCTTAACAAGCTAATTTAACAAACTTCATTTAAACAAATGTAGTTATGATGGTTAGTCTGGCGAACTACAAACATGTAATCCAGCTGCATGTGTATATAAGTGTTTTCTTACCAGTGACTCACACAAAACTTGATTTATCCACCATGTGCAGAAGGTTAAAGGTCACCATTGTGTCATAACTCGGAAACTCTGGTCACAAAACTTCTTCATCTGACTTTGAATGACGTTCATGTGAAACTTCCAAGTAGGAAATTTGTTTTTCCTATATATCTGATGGCATGTGAATGCAGTGTTAATAAGGAGGTCAGGGGTCAGAGGTCACAGCAACCAGACAGCAGATGGAACAAATACTCCTGTGGCCCTGGAATGATCGTGGATGATAGAGAAGTGCTGGGAAAGGAAAAAGGAAAGAGGAGGAAAGAGACAGGGAGGATTTTCTTTCCAGACCCACAACAAATAACTTCTGCACACAAACTGACGGGAAACTGTGCAGCTGAAGTCTTTACACATCGCTCCAACAACACTTCATAGCAGTTACACAGCCAATAATAACTTTTATGCGGACCTTGTGACGTTTATGCGGTTGTTATTCAGTTTCATTCTTGAGGACGCAGTGCAGATTTCTGTTTCTATTTGATTTCTATTTTGGCGAGCCTGAACAGCAAACATGTCATTTACACCTGGAGGTATTTTCACATCAGCAAAAACTGCCCTGAAAAAAAAGCCGTAATTATTTTGGGTGGTGGGCGTTTATAATGTTTTCCTCTGCTGTCGGTGTTGTTGTGTGTCGAGGAGGAAGAGAAGGAGGAGGAGGAGGAGGAGGAAGAGGAGGCTAGTTTGACTCAGAGCAAAACATCTATCAAACTGAAAAGGCCTCCTGTCCCTCCTGTACAGTAGTAATAATTTTAACAGCCGGTGTGACTTTATGGAGGAAATAGTGGTAAAAAAAAAAAAAATACCTTTGATGTTTGCTGTTGGGTTTAACTATTTTCAGTCGTTTGCTGCCTTCCTCTGCCCATCCCTCTCTCCCTCCCACTCTCTATCTCTCTCTCTCTCCCCCCCCTCTCTCTCTCTCTCTCCCTCTCTTTCTCTCTCTCTTTCTCTCTCTCGCTTTCTCCCTCCCTCTCTCTCTCTCCCCTCCCTCTCTCTCTCTCTCTCTCTATCTCTCTCTCTCCCTCCATGTCGGTCTTTCTCTCTTTCTTTCTGTTTTGGTCTCTTACTTTATTTCTCTATATCTCTGTCAGGTTCTTCTCTTTCTTTCTCCATTGCAATCTCTCTCTCTCTCTCTCTCTCTCCCTCTCTCTCTCTCTCTCTCTCTCTCTCCCTCTCCCTCTCTCTCTCCCTTTCTCCCTCTCTCTCCATCCCTCTCTCTCTCGCTCTCCCCCCCCTCTCTCTCTCTCCCTCTCCCTCTCTCTCTCCCTTCTGGACTTTAAAACACACTGTGAGGGATGAAGTGTACTTTTCACATGCAGGTGAGCCTGGAAGGCATCGAGAGAAGAAGAAAAATCGAGGGGGAAAAATGAAACTCTTAAAAGTAAACAGCGATCAAGAAGTTTAAAATATAACTTTCTGTATTTCAATCTTTGTCTCCACTAAACTGGATTAGAAGTAATTCTAAAATGAAGTGTTATTGTTTATGAAACCGACTGACATAGAACTAAAATCAATTGAATAGATGTGTTTCAGTGTATGATGCAAATGCGACACATTGATGCCAAATGACAAATTTCCATTGAACTGAAATTATTGAACTATACACTGCAGTCAGACACTTTTTAACCACATTTTTGTTCATTTTATAACAAATTTGTGTCGGCTGGATTTTATCTTAATAGTTAATAGAGGGTCAGTTTAAAAAAATTTTGAGTGTGTGACATGGCTGCAATGTCTTTCATATTACATATTTCATAATGTTGCTCATGAAGACTGAAGGGTTTGTGTGCATATGTTGATATGATGGTGATAATATGGTGGTATTATAGTGATATTATGGTGATATTATGGTGATTATGGCACTTGATGTGGTTCATCTGCAGAGCTGCAGACAGACGATTTATCCATAATTGTAATGCTAGACTTCATCCTCAGCTGCAGAGAGACAACTGCCACGTATACAGAGAGAGAGAGAGAGAGAGAGAGACAGAGAGAGAGAGAGAGAGAGAGAGAGAGAGAGAGAGAGAGGGAGGGAGGGAAATAAAGGGGAAAGAGTAGGGGAAAGAGAAAGAGGTAGAGACAACGGTGAGAGGGAAGAAGAGAGAGAGAGAAAGGGAGAAAGAAAAGGGCTAGAGAAAGAGAGAGAATGCGAGTGTGAAAAAAGGGAGGGAAGAAGAGAAGAGGAGAGAAAAAAGAGAAAGAAAGAAATAAAGAAAGAAAAGGGAGAGAGAGAGGGGAGGGGAGAGAGATAAAGGAGACAAATGGAGGAGAGAGTGAGGAAGGGAGGAAGAGAGGAGAGATGATGTGGAAGGAGGAGAGAAAAGGACAGAAGGAAAGAGACAGGAGAGAGAGAGAGAGAGAGGTAGAGACAGAGAGAGAGAGAGTCTCCCGGTGAAACTACACCTCCTCCTCTTCTTTCACCTCTTTTTCTCTCCATCATCAGCTGGACTCCGACTTACAGGCAGAATGGAAAATGCCACGTTGCATCGCAGCTCTTTTCTCCTCCCTCCTTCCCTCCCTCCCTCCCTCTCTCCCTCCTTCCCTCCTTCCCTCCCTCCCTCCTCCCATCCAGCTGTTCCTCACATCAGCTCTGTTCTGCTGTGTGGGAACAGACAGGAGCAATCCAAAACCCCAGCCTGAACACTTCCATAACGGAGCGTGAGGAACGGATTTGGGCTGGATTGCTTCTGTCTGGTGGCAGATGGCAGACGGCAGGTGCTGCAGCCTGAATCATGAATCATGAATCATGAATCACGAATCATGAATCACAGCTGATGAGGGAAACCTTCCAGATGCCTGACCTTTTCTCTGGGATCTCTGGAGAACAAAGTCCAAAGGAACCCAGACTGAAGCTTAAAATCAGAGCGGTAATTTGTACATCAGCAATATAATATTCCAGTACTTCATTGATCAGCTATAGCGAATACATAATATGCAAATAGTCTAACAGCAGGGTGGCATAAGCATGATGTAGTTGTAAATTAAAAGGAACCATGACATCCAGTCAGTGATCATCTTAATGCAATAGCAACCATCAATATATATTAAAAACAATTACATTTTTTTTAACAAAAGCATTATTTTATTAGAAGCCTATGAGAGGCCTTATGCTGCATATCTTATGTCACTTTGATGCTACTTACCATTACATACAGAATTAATTTAAGAGCAGAGATGCTTGCCAGAAACTAGAGTCAGCAAAAAAGTAAAGTAAAAAGTAAAAAGTTAGTTATTTATAGTTGGTAGTTGCAGTAGTTTGTTACATCTCAAAATGACAAAAAGGTAATCAACTACTAAAACACTCTGTAAAACTGAATTTAGTTTGACTTCCACCAAGCTACTCCAAAATTTTGTTAAACTGCTAATTTAATTACATGTAGTTCCCATGTTTGCTGGGATCAAAGCTGATATAAATAAACACACTAATATTCAGGTTATATAGGGACCTTCTTGTCATGCATGTGGGATCTTTGGGCCATGTACTGTCTGTCAAAATGGAGTCTGTAGCTGTTAGATATAATATTAACTACAGCAGTGTTTACATTCCATTTTACATTTTGGACATTTACCTGACTCTTTTCCAGAGCAATAGAATAAGCTTTAATGTCTGCAGTGGAGTTCAACCTACACAGGCAGAAAGGCATTCTGGGTAGCCAGGCGTTGCAGTGAGACCCAGACAATAACCGTCTGTGTAATTATCCTGAACCTGCTGTTACTCTGCAGTACATCTTGTTCCTCAACTCCCACAATGAGTGGGTCAGAGCAGTTAGGATGATTTAAAACTACTGAACCTGTCAGAGTCAGTTTCTCCTGACAGAGGGGGATTTCCCTGGGTCAGAGAAGGTAAAGAAAATGATACTGTAGGTCCTGATAGACAACAAACTGATGGCCCATTTTTCATCCCCACTAAAGGTAAAACTGTCCATTTCTGTTACCTCCCAATTTTGCCTTATATTGCCTTAATTGCTTTGTCCAGAAACAGATCGGTTTGGTTTTTCGGCCGGTAAATACCAGAAAATGTTCTCTATACCAGTGGTTCTCAAACGTTTTTGTCACAAGGCACATTTATGAAAATAAGTATTTCCAAGGCACACCTTTAGCTATGTAAATCATCATAAATAAGATTAATTCCTAGGCACACCTGGCCAGCTCCCAAGGCACACCAGTGTGCGACGGCACATAGTTTGAGAACCACTGGTCTATACTAGCGTGAAGCTGCATAAGTAATATTTTTAATTAAAAGATACACTCATCCTGTCAGCCTGAATCATGAAGTGTGGCTGCACACTTCATGACACACCAAGACAAAAGCCTCCCATCCCCACTGATTGAGATGCTGTAGATTCACCTGTTTGCCCAAGTGAATTCTGGTGTCAGGTGTGAAACTGGCAGGAAATCTTCTCTGCCCACAGAAAGTGACAAATCAAAACTTAAGAGTTAAATCCAAAACTGCTAGACAGCAGTGAGTAGTTTGGGATAAGTGCTACATAAATAAAGTTTAGATTATACTTATTCTTATTCATATTATTCCATGACAGGCTTCTGTTCAGCTCTAAAAGGTCACACAACCTGGTAGGAAACAGCCTGAAAAAGTTTTTTTTAGTCTCACTCAAACTGGTGGGAGAGAGTTAATGTTAGGCCCCGCCCACAGGGGCAGGAAGAGGGGGGGAGGGTGGGGGTAATGAGAGGGTGAAGGGGAGGGGGAGGGTGGGGGGGGTCCTGACTGGGCCGTCCCACTGCAAATGTCTCCTGTGTGAACCGGCCTGGCTGTTAGATCGTCCCCGGCCCGGAGACAGCTGACTGCTCTTTTGGTTTCCCTGCTCTGCATAGCTGAAGGTAAGACTTCACTCCACAGCATCCTGCCTGCAGGCACATGAGGCTTGGTTCCACTTTGGCAACATGTGAAAGTGTTTTATAAGACTTGATATAAACTTTTTTTTACTCTGTTTGACAGCAAGATTTGATTGTTGCTGCTTTTTTTTGTCCAGTGATAAGGGAGAGAGTGCTACCAAAGTTGACTAGAACTTACTGGCAAACTGGTTGTAGTTTTTGTGGGACATTAAATTAGACAAAAGAGTTTGCAAAAGTTGAACTCCAAACTTTTAACGTTTGCTTTCCAGAAATTACTTTACATTCGTTTGACAGATGCAATAACCAATGAAAACCCACCCGTTTGTTCAGTTGTTTTCAGTCTGATCGAGGTAAACAAAGGCAGCAAAACTATTTTTTTCCCCAAAAAATCTACCAGAAACTTTTGCTTTTTCTTGTTAGAAAGTGTCTAAGTCATGCTTGGTGTCCTGCCAAACTGACTGGCTGCTGAGAGTAGACAGGCAAAGATTCACCAGCATTGTCCTGCATGGTGACTGGTGGTGATTTCCCAGTTTCCCCCACCCTGTTTTCAACCATTAAAACTGACAACTGGTTAAAAGCTGCTGCTGTGGACACAAAATCTCCCCTGTCATTATCACTGTTAGAGCAGCTGAAAGGAAATCTCAGCCTGCAGGTAAACAAGCTGCGGTGATGAGGATCCATTCTGTGGGATAATGGAGAGGTATTGTGTGCCACATAGGCAACAGGAGAAGGAGGAGGAGGGCGGGGGGAGTATGGGTTACAGCTTGTGAGGGGTGGGGGGGTTCAGACACACACACACGCACACACACACACACACACACACACACACACCGAGTCCGATATGCCCTTTGAAAAGTCTGTCTAACAACATGTTCTCAACTTTGCAACTGTTCTGTTTTTTGTGATTATGCTCTATATCATATAGTTTATGATATACCAAACAATTAATTCTTTTAATAGGGTTTGAATGCATAAACTGATGCTGTTTGTCACTTTTTGTGAGCTTCAGCTTCAGCAGCATTGTTTCTGATCAACATTCATGAAAATAAACTTTCTAAACTGAAGTGAGAGAGAAGGAAAGGGGGGATGGGAGTTCACAAAGCCTAACGGAGCAGTGGGAGTGTTTCTCGGACAAATATCTCTCCCTCCCTCTCTCTCTCTCTCTCTCTCTCCATAACTCCCCCTCCCCAATTACTCCCATGTAAAGGAATGCGGGTTGCCATAGGGACTCGTTACCAGCTGTTTGGAGGCTTTGTGAGAGACTGTGCAGATGTCTGGACTGTCAGGTCTCACTCACAATCACACTGAGAGAGAGAGAGGTGGAGAGAGAGAGAGAGAGAGAGAGAGAGAGGGAGAGAGAGAGGGAGAGAGAGAGAGGGAGAGAGAGAGAAAGAGAGAGAAGATTCATACACCTGCATGTTCTCACTTTCTGAACTTTTCTGAACCGTTTTATGTTATTTTAGATATTGGTGATTATGTACTATCGTTTAGTAGGCCTACATATTAATAATTTATAATTTATCATCTCAGTATTGTTTGAATATATAAACTCCTGTTTGTTGGTTGTTGAAAACTGACATACTGCAAAACTGCTTTGGCAGTATGAAACAGTCATGACAATAAAGTAACTGAACTGAAATTGAGAATTGACTGAAAGAGAGAGACTGAGAGATACTGTTAAGTTATTATATATTTAGATACTTTATATTATTATATATTAGTCAGGCTTTCTGTAATGTGCTACATTTCCTCAGACTTTTTCTTGCGAGTTGTTTCGATCCGATCCGAGGCGATGCAGATTCCTCCCGCTCCGAAATCCAAGCATGAAACCGTGCTCCGCTCCCTTCCTCACCTCTCAAACCGAATTATATGGAGGATAAACAGCTTAAGAAAGACAAGTGCTATCACTTTCTTTTGATTGGAAGAGTTTTGTTTTTCACGGCTCTTTCTCCTCGGTGGTTGGAGCTGTCCTGGTGAGACTGAAGGACAATACATGTGCATTAGTATGAGTGAGGTGGAGACAGAGTGTTTCTGGCTGCTGAGAGGTGCTTAATTGTTGAGGTGGCAGGTCTGGAGGAGGAGGAGGAGGAGGAGGGGAGGGGGAGTGGGGGCTGGTTGGAGCTGAGGATGCTGGGAAATCCTGGGCCAGCCTGGCAACCTCCAGAAAAGCTCTAATCCACCAACAGGAAGGAAGGATTGTCCTCCTGTCTCGGCTTGACGTGGACGAGGAAAACTAAAACTTTCCAGTCAGCAAAGAGAGAGAGAGACATGGAGAGGGAGAACGAGAGAGAGAGAGAGAGAGATAGCGAGTGACAGAGAGAGAGATAAATTGCAATGGAGAAAGAAAGAGAAGAAACCGACAGAGATATAGAGAAATAAAGTAAGAGACCAAAATAGAAAGAGAAAGACAGAGAGAAAGACAGAGACATAAAAAAGAAGGTTAAAGAGAATAGAGAGAAAGGCAGACAGATTGTGTGAGAGAGAGAGAGAGAGTCAGAGAGAGAGGCAAAGAAATATCACGAAAAAAGGCAATGACAGAGAGAAATACAGAGAAGGAAAGGGACGGAGATATACAGAGAGAATAAAAGAAACCATGACAGAGAGAGAGAGAGAGAGCGAGAGAGAGAGAGAGAGGGAGAGAGAGGGGGGAGAAAAGAGTGAGAGGGGAGAGAGACGGAGGGAGGGAAATAAAGGGGTGAGAGAAGGGGAAAGAGAAAGAGAGAGGGAGGTAGAGACAAAGGTGAGAGGGAAGAAAAGAGAGAGAGGGAGAAAGAAAAGAGAGAGAAAGGGGGTGAGAGAGAGGGAGTGAGTAAATGTGAGTCATTCCTGCTGAGGTGGAAGTGTGAAATCACAGAGGGATGGAAGATGGAAGTCCAGGGGGAGGAGGAGGAGGATTCACTGACGGAGAGATGGAAGTGCTGTGCTGGCTCTCAGCTTCAGTCTCCATCTTTGTCCCTCAGCCTCTCTGTGGTGTTTCTGCACTGCACTTCCCACAGATCACCTGTCAATCAAACAGTGTGGGGGGCGGAGCTTGGATATTTCCTGTTGATGCAGTTTGAGTTTCTCTTTTCTTTTTCTGTTCACGGTGGCTATTGCTATTGTTCTTCTTCTTCTGTTGATTCTGAACAAACCGGAAACGTAAAAACGCATCACTTCCTGTGCGGCAGGAAAGAGCGACCAGACACCGGCTGTTTAGATGGAAAATCTTTCATCAAACTGGATATAGGTTTGATCACGGTTGGGTTAGAGCAGTCAGTGATAGTGAGTTGCAAAACAGACATTTATTTATATAAAAATGTTGTGGATTATTAGTTAAAGTATTAAAGTTAAAGTATTTAATAAAACAATATTCAGAAACAAGTCAAAGTTAACCAGACAGTGGCTGGCTGCTGACTGACTGGTTTGCTGGCTGGCTGCCAGACTGACCTCCTGGCCTCTTGCAGTGTACATATAACAAAAACACTGGGATAGGTCAGTGGAGATGACAAAATAACTTTTATGCCAGGGTAAACCTGCACTAAATAGATTTCATCATAATGTCTGCACATTTTTATTTTCATTTATTTAACCAGGTTAGTCCCATTTAGATTCATCAGAATCAGAATCAGTTTTATTGGCCAAGTATGTACACATACAAGGAATTTGACTCCGGTTTTTCGTTGCTCTCAATGTTAAAAACAAGGACAACAAGATGAACAGAGGTAAACCTAAACATTTAACTACTATGTACAAATATGCATATATATATAAAAGTATATATAGATAGATAGATAGATAGATAGATAGATAGATAGATAGATAGATAGATAGATAGATAGATAGATAGATAGATAGATAGATAGATAGATAGATATACATATGTAAACAACACTGGAATTTGTAAGCAAAGGACAATAGTGTAATGGTGCAGAGAGCAAAGATGCTGGAATAAATATTGTTGGTGTAACAGGTTACATTATATATAAGAATCTATGGGAGGTTACTCTCACAATCCCAGCTGGGTTTCTTTAACCTCTCCTGCACAATTATGTTTACAATGTTGATTGTAATATGTGATAATAATAAAACAAAACAAAACAAAATAATCTCTCTTGGAAAGGAGACCCGGTCAGGAAAGTAGCATCAAGACAAACGAGTGCAAGATGCAAACAGAAGTTCAAGACAAACAACAATGTATAAAGTCAGAATACAGTCAAACAGCAAAACTCAAAATCACATAGAAGAGATAGCAAAGTAAAACTTTCTGGACAATAAAAGACAATAGTCCAATATCACAAAGTGAACTGTTGAGTTGTACTTGGCTTTTGCTTTGTAGAAGCGATGAACACGTTTTGTCTGCCAGCATTTTCTGGCCTCTAACCACAACGGGGATAAAGGAGGAACGCCGGCTTGGAGGGAAGACAGGAAAAGACGAACGCAGATTATCAAATTACCGAGGGAACTGGCTTCAGGCGAACTGTTTATCGCCCGAGGCCAGAGGCTCAGGAACAACTCAGCAAAGCCTGCAGAACGCCAGAAACAGAACAGAGGGTCTGTCCTGCCGGAGGGACGGGGGGGGGGGAGTTAAAGGGGTCAGGTGACGAGGAACTCAGGTTACACCGATCCTACACTGCTCCCCTTTTCTCCTCAGCTCTTCTTAACTCTCCTCTTTTCCTCCACCTTCCCTCCTTTGTGCCTGGGGTTTCCTGAGTGATAGGGATGACTGGTAGCCTAAGTGACGGCTCTGAATCCCTCTCTCTGAAAACTAGCCTTTGTCCAGCCCCACTTGAAGGGATCCCCCCCCCCTCCACCTCTCCTCTCCTCTCCAGAGAGAAATTGGATTTGTCGCCTGGTATCTTATTGCAAAGTCCAGGAGGAATTTGCTTGGATTCAAAGGGAAAACTCCCAGGATGGGGCTATGCTGGCTGCACCTCATGATCCACCAAGCTTGTGGAATGCACCTTTAAAAAGCTCCTCACTGAAGGGTTTCATCAGAATATAGTGTTTTTTGGGGGACAAAAACTCTACTTGAGTGTTTTTTTAATTACTATTTCAAAAACATAGATGACTATATTCTCAGAAACATGGAAGCAAAGGTCTTAAGATGACTCATGACTTTAACAGTGACCCATATTGGGCTTTGAATTTATTATTATTATTTACTTTAATATCAAGAATCATTTTGGAACAGCTTGTACAAGTAGAGTCAGAATAGAATCTATTCTGACCGACTGGGAAGTGCGAGAGGCTCTGATGTATGATGGCAAAGAAAAATGTATTCAATATACTGTATTCTCGCTGCTTTGGTATTGCCTTTCATAACATTACATTGTTTTAATAAATCAACATAGCTAGCTAGAAAGCGCTAATTAAGTGGCATTAATTGAAAATAAACAACAAATATCTTCAAAATGACTTCAGAGCTTCCAATCAGCCCAACGATGGACGCAATCGTTCTCCAAGCATCATTTTTTATTCCTGTCGTCTTTCAAATAAAAGTTGTGAAGCGTGGAAATCTGATTGGCTGTTGGCAGTCGACAAGCTTGTTGAGCGTCCAAACAACAGCTGAGTTTCCCTGGCTACTCAACTCTATAGGAAATGAATGTAATATAACTGTAATTAATGTAGACTTCTGCTGATTTCTTGATCATGTTGCTTGTTAGAGAAGCATCAGTTATTTCTAAAGGTGGATATCTCATTTTGGAATTAAACTCCTCATATATAAAAAAGCATTCTATCGGTATATGGATTTAATATTGGAAGGAAACTCAACTTTTCTGACTCTTCCTTTTCTGTCAGAAAAATGATTCAACCGTTGTACGTTTTGTCACTGGAGCTGTATCTTACAACATACAACAGTTTACATTTTCTGAAAGTGTTTTTGCTCACTAACCACATTAGTTTAGCAAGGCATCACTACTAGACGAAGGTTTCTCAGCAGGGTTTCTCCCACCTGTTTGGCCATTTACATTCCACTGCCTGTTTGGGCCGATCCTTAACCAAACACATCAGTGGATCATAAAGAGCAAATGGTGGAAGCCATTGTAGAAGTCTCCTCTCTCTTTTATGCTTCTATCTTGCAATAGTACTGCAGGAGTTTCCAAACAGTTCCTCTTTTTTGGGGGGGGGGATAGAGACGCAGCGCATTAGCAGTGCAAACCGACACTAACACTCAACCGGCATCACGTTTGGAAGAAGAAACAAGTGTAATTGGAGTTGACAAGTGCACAGAATAATTCTAATATTGTGCAAATCAATCTCTTGGTAATTTCAGCCATAATTTGTTTTTGGAGTGCAATTTCTTTTTCTTCCAGATGCACAATTTCTATCCTGCTCCTGTCATGAAAGTGGAATCTATAGAGGAAGGTTTTGATTGAATTTTTAGATGCAAACTTCAGCTTTTGCTTTGCTAAATTGTGAATCTGTGAATTTCGTGATCCTGTACGAGAAGGTTGGAGGCTAATCAATCAACTGCATGAGATCCCCACATAATACCGGTCCCGTGTGAATCGGGCTGAAGACAGAGACAGAGAGAAAGAGTGTTTATTCCCAGTGCCTTTACAGTGCCTTCGCCTCTTCATGGGCCTTTGCATGCGAGCGGTGTTTGCCTGCAGTATTTGCTGGGGACTCAGTGACAGGCAGACAGACTGCCCCCACTGTGTTTCCCAGGTTGTTTTTCCAGGCATTCAACCCACCTGTTATGTCACCGAGGAGAGGCAGAAAGAATTCCTCTAAATCCGTTCCCTTTAAAGCCCGTCGGAAAAAGAGACAGAAGCAGAGAGGAGAAAGAGAGAGAAATTAGAGAGAGAGTTATCTGTATTAGCGGCGTGTTTTCCTCCGTTGCGAGTTTACACCCCGCGGCCGCTTGCTTACCTAACAAACCTCCCAAATTAAATACGTTTGAGGGGAAAAAGGGCCTCTTTATGAGACTGAAGTTTCCCTTTTAGCCTCTGCCCTGTTTGATTATGAGAGCAGCTTTCCAAATAAAATAATTTGTTTTGCTGTTACGTCAGTCCGTCCGGCCTTCTCTTTCCTGCCGAGCCGAGCGGAATGACTTTCGCCCGGTCTGGCTAAATAGGAATATGTTAAAACGGACATAAGATGGGAACGCCGTGTTCCTCCAAATCAAATACTGACCTGACATTTTTGGAGATGAGACCAGTTTATATTTTCTTTCTCTGCAATCAGATTTAGCGTTGCTTGCTCTCTCCCTCACCCGGTCTCTCGCTCTCAGTCAGACACGCTAGTTTGTCAGAGGTTCTTTTTTGCGAAATTTCCCGTCAGCAGAACACCTCGGGGGGTTTTTTTTTAGCTCCCCAGTTTTCAAAGGCACAGAGAAGTTTCCTTGTGTGGAGGTTATTTGGAGACGTCACTGTCTGCGTCCTCTGCCAGCGTCTCTGTATTTTTCCACGTCCAAACCCAGTTGAGACTTTGTGGCCTAAACGCTCTGACCTTCACACACAGTGGTCACCATTGTAGAAGTCCCGTTTGCACCCTGCCTCCATTCTGTGTCAGTGCTAACAGATTAGCCCAACAATTCCTGTTGAGGGCTGGAGCAACAAGGCAGCAGCAATCATGTTTTTACTTTAAACCTCGATTCATCCAGAGAAGCTTGACTGGGCACTATGCTCCTTTTCAGCAATGCAGGTACACCCATTCACTCCTGAGAGCCGCCCAGTACAACCAGAGTCTTCTACTGTCGGCCACTGGGAGCTAACCAGTACAACCACAGTCCCATACTGTTTTCTTTGCTCAGTCACCTCAAGAGAAGCTGTTGAGGGAAGCGAGAGCATCTCTTGTTCACTTCCCCCCCCTAAATTTTGCAGCCAGTGCGGGATTCAAACTGGCTTCCTTCTGGTCACAATCCCAGTTTTCTGACATGTAGACCAGTGGTTCTCAACCTGGGGGTCGGGACCCCTCGGGGGTTGCAAGATCATTTTACGGGGTCGCGACATGATTTATGGGATAGGAAAACAGCATATTTTTATTATACAAATTTATTATCATGCCTATTTTTCTGATTTTTCTCAATTTTTTGCTTTTTCTTGTGAAATCCTTAACAGTTTTCAGCCTCTCTGCCTCTTCTGATAATGAATCAAACGAAACAACTGGAAAAGGGAAAATCGTTCTTTGGTTGAACTTTGGTTGCTTATGGGGTCGCCATAAGCAACCAAAGTTCAGGAGTCACAACCAAAAAGGTTGAGAACCACTGATGTAGACTACTGTCATGCAACGATCGCTGTATCTACATATCAAAACAGAAGTGCAGATCCAGGATATGATTTGCCTTTTAGATTGTGATGATTACTAATAGACAGAGAGACCTGATCTGCAGTCCTACAGATGTAGTTGTCAACACGGTTTTTGCATTTTACATTACAACTACTGTGGAATTGTGTGGAAAATTGCTCTTGTTTCAGCCTTCAGAAGGCACAAGACCAGACCAGACATGGGATTTGTGTTATAATTACACTTAGAGCCTTTGAGAACGAATAGGTTACAGCAGAAATGGTAGATACATGCAGGACAGATGCAAAATATGAGGCTTCACCGATGGCTATCCTTAGATCAGCGCTTCAGTGCGAGCGAATGGCCCTTGCTTCTATAGATATAGATCTAGAATCATGTTATGAGGGTATTTGTTATCTGAAGAACTGAAGTGTTTTGACAATTTTGCCCTGTCAAGTCGGTGCTAAATCCCATAGCATAGCAGATTAAGACAAACAACAAACAAAGAAGAAGAAAAGAAAAGAAAAAGAGCCTACAAGGGAAGCGTCAATAAATCTTTTTAATTCCAAATGACAAAACGCTCTCGAGACGCTGGAGGGTTTGTCAAAGCACACATGAGCTCACGTCAACACCCTCTGTATGCAAACTTTACCCTTTATCACTGCATCTGTCTAAACATGTTGTCCTGTTCAGATGCTTTGTGTCACGGGGGCCTGGTGCATTTTTCAGGGTTTCAGGACACCCGGCAGCCAGCCAGGCGAAGTGTTCCCCCCCCCCCCCAAAATGTCAAGTTGAGTTTCCCTCACGGCGGTGTTTTTCAGAGCCACGCCACTCATCTCCTCTTCCTCTCCGTCTTGTTGATAGTTGATAATTCTTTCACGTGTTGAAAGAATGCAGAGGAAAAGGTTCCAAATTGTACTGAAACATGTTTGGAAATGTTCACGTTAATTTGATTTGATGTCGGTTTAAAGCGGCTAACGTCTTATCTGAGGGGCAGGAATTCAGACTATTCACAGCTCTGTTTTGTAAATCTTCTTATCCCCCGCTGATCTCCTCTAACATTTAGCATGGGACAAACTGTGTCAGCTCAGCTCAGCTCAGCCTTATTGCCCTGCATGAGGAATTTCCCATGCAGCTGGAGTAACAAAGAGCACAGCAACAAAAACAAAACTTGTGAAACTCTGAACTTATGAAATTAAAATTCTATAATGCAATCTATTGTTTAGGTATTGTTTAGGCAAATTACACTCCCAGTCAAAGGTTTGGACCCAATGTACTCTGTTTTTCATGATCTTTAATCAGTTTTTATCTAAAGGCTTCTGCTTAAATGCTTGAAATTTGTTTCTTAGACAAATATAAATAGTGAAGTTGATCCTATGTATGAATTCATTTCCAAAGCCTTTGCCTTTCCATAAAGGCAAAGAATCTAAAATATAAGATAGTTTTGATTTGTTTAACACTTTTTTGGTAGCTACATAATTCCATTTGTGTCATTTCATAGTTTTGATGTCTTTACTATTATTCTAAAATGTGCAAAATAGTAAAAATAAAGAAAAATGCGTGAGTCCAAACTTTTGACTGGTAGTGTAGGTGCTACTCTTTTTGATTTCCAAAAAAAACCCCCAAAAAAAACAATATCAAGGAAATGGGGTAAATGGAATAAAAATAAACGCTTTGATCTTTGCAGTCAGCTTCCCCCAGACAGGATCACTTTAACAAAACCCCTATAGGCCACAGGTAACTTTGATCTGTGAAGGATAAACAGTGTTTCTGGATGTCTGGATGAAATGGGACATCTAGATGGAGGTGGAGAGAGAGAGAGAGAGAGAGAGAGAGAGAGAGAGAGAGAGAGATTGTATACCATATGAGAGATGGCATGTTCCACTGCCAGACAAAAGAGCCCTTATTTAGTCCTTCAGATGAGACATGATGAGGGAAGAGAGAGAGAGAGAGAGAGAGGGAGAGAGATGGAAGGAGAGAAGGGAGGATATCATATCAAGCCTCCAACAATGGCCGCTCAGAGCGAAGAGCGGAGCCGGATGGCGGGAGAGGAAGAAAGATAACCGGCTCTCCTCTCATAGTCGAGTCATGAATGCTGGTCTTGGAGATAGACATGGAATTTCGGTTTTACTTTTTTTATGTCCCAAATTTATTTTCAAAGTCAGCAGCATTGGAAAAAACACATAATAGATGCTTTTTCATGGGGGCTTTTATCCAAAGTGCCTTACATTACCATAAGTACACACATTTTTAGTGTATAGGTGGGAATTGAACCTCTAACCTCTAACCTGGCAGTGTTAGTGCCTTGCTCTATCCGTTGAGCTGCACAGCAACACACATGAATGTCACATTCTCTTGAATTGGTCATGGGTTTAGAGATGTAATGGAGTGCATAGCAGCAGAACTGGCCTAATGGAAAAAATTACATACAATACAAGCCTGATGGAAATATGAGGAGGCAAAGTACGGTGCCTCAGGCGGTGGAAAAATACAACTGTTGGGTGTATAGTGTAGACCTACATAAAAACAGCAGCTGTTTACAAGCCTGTTTGCTGTGTTTCTGAAGTAAATCTAATTTAGTGCAATCAGCTTCTGTGCTAGACAGCAGCGCTCCAGAATGACAAAATCACATTCAGAGCCATTTCAACAAAACCACAGACAGCCACAGACAGTTTTAACATGGCCTGCAAGTAAACAAGACAGACACTGACTGTTTTGTTTGGGAAGCTGGAGAGCTTCCATTAATCCATTGTGCGGCTCTGGAAATGTGCTGCATATTGAGCCTGTTGTCTAAATGTCTTTGTCGCCTGCACTCTGAAAACTGAGGCTTCATTAGAGGCTCTTCATGAGATCTAAAGGAGCCAATAAGCACCTTAGGCTTCCTCACACAAAAAACATCCCTAACTTTAATCCCTTTATGAAGGAGTTCCTCAAGGAGCCTTCTTGGGTTCCCCTATGGTTACAACTTGAAGCTTTTTTACTTTTTTTTGCTGCCTTTTTTGCAGGGTATTGTCACTGTTATTTGGTCTTATGTTTAGAAGATGAAAGCCAGTCATTAAACAATACTTTAATATTGTTTAATAATTAATACAACAGCAACTGCGAATGGAAAACAGACCAAAGGAAATATATTTGACTGTTCCTCTGTTTGTCCTGACAGACTCTGAAGATGAGGGTGTGGATCGTCTTCCTCCTCTGCCTGGCTGGCCACGCCATGGCTGCTCCTGTGAGTTACACTGTGTGTGTGTGTGTGTGTGTGTGTGTGTGTGTATGGTCTCCTTTTGTCCTTTTCTTTATGAGCATGTTCCTTTGTTTGTGCATTTTCCTGTGTGTGTGTGTGTGTGTGTGTCCTCCTTGTGTCTCCTTTGTCTGTAGGCATATTGTCTGTTTTCCTGTACATGGGTGGCTGTGAATTAATTCACAAGTGTGTGTGTGTGTGTGTATGTGTGTGTGTGTGTGTGTGTGTGTGTGTGTTTTCTTCTCCAGGTGTGTGTATATGTGTGTGAGTGTGCCTGATCATTGTTTGCTTCTCTATGTGTTCCTTCATTCAAGTGTGCTTCCTGTGTGTATCCACGAGTGTGTGTGCTCACGTGTGAAGAATTACTGTAGCGTGTCTGTGTGTGTGTGTGTGTGTGTGTGTGTGTGTGTGTGTGTGTGTGTGTGTGTATGTGTGTGTGTGTGTGTGTGAGTGTGTGTGAGTGTATGTGTTCCTTTAATCAAGGGTTCTCCTGAGTGTAGGTGTGGGTGTCTTGACAAGCAGGTGTGTGTGTTTCTCTAAGTGTGTGTGTATATGTGTGTGTATGTGTGTGTGTGTGTGTGTGTGTGTGTGTGTGTGTGTGTGTGTGTGTGAGAGAGAGAGAGAGTGAGATCATCATGTCTGCTTATGCCTGAGTTCCTTCATTCAAGTGCTTTTCCTGTGTGCATCCGTGAGTGGGTGTGCGTCCACATGCAAGTGTGTGAAATTAACGTGTGTGTGTGTGTGTGTGTGTGTGTGTGTGTGTGTGTGTGTGTGTTGCGTCCCCAGACTGAGGAGGAGCCCATCGTGGAAGAGCCAGTAGCTGAGGAGCCAATTGTTGAGGTTTGTCCCTCCAGATGATTTTCCTCCTGCCTGTCTGGGTCTCGACGGGTTTTTAAGAAGTCTGAAAAACTATGAAATCATCTAAATTTAAGGCCTTAAATAGGTATTAAGTCATTTATCGACCTCTTTTGATGACCAAGGAATTGCAAAAACATCAACAGCTCTCTGGCCTGTAATGGACAGAAATATAAAAGTCACATGTTCACAATATGTAAGCTAGAGAGATCTGCCAACTGTTTCTTTCATTTTTGTCACTCTTCCAACATGGTGGCTTGTCCTTTATATCCACTGCTCACCACTCATTGAAAACATTTTGTGACAGAATCCCAATAACTTTAATGTCCAGTTATAATACATTTGCAGGAATTTGTTGCAGAAACATTTCCGCAATTTGAAGCGTTTCACAGTACAAACATGATACAGGAACAACAGGAGCTTTCATAAACTACAAAGGGACGGAGACGCACTGTTACCTGAATGATACGTTGTACGCTTACCTCCTACTTCAATAAACAATAAATAAAAACATATGGAAAAGTGTAAAAATCCTCTCAATATTGGTGGTGCTCAGCCTTTTTGGCTTGTGACCTCCCAAAATGAAGAGACGCCATATTGGAGGCATAAAGGTGCAGATTGGTGAATATTGACACCAAACAATGATTTCAGTTGTCGCTTTTCAGGCTAATTAACTTAATTATTGCAAAACGCCAAGATTCAGCAAATCATTCTAAAGAAAGTAATTTGCTACAGATACAGTATATTAACAGTATTAAACCACTGATCTAGAAAATCTGTGGGAAAACACTGCAAAGTTTATATCAGTGCTACACTTTTTTTTTTTTGAGAAACACAACCCAAATTCCTTTGCACACATCTGGGATTTCTTTGGCCTTCATGATGTTTCTGAAGCCGCACAGCTGCTCAGAGAGATGATCCGGTCTTTAATGGAGCCTGGGGGCTCAGAGGCTGCAGCCAGAAGAGAAGCAGCACCATCATGATGTAGACTTTGTGCTGAAAGTAAAGAGGTTCAGCTGTGGAAATGTTTCGGTACCAAAGACAAATTGCTGCGTGTTTATTGCACTTGGTGAGTTAATTGATTTGGATTCTGCTGGTAGAGGCTTCTCATGGAGTAACTGGAGAGTTACCGGTCATCACAGGTGACACGCCGCCATGTTGGAGGAGAAAAAAAGCAAAATAAACTCAGTAGAGCACGAACCTCCGCCAACGCTTAACATTCTCAGACTTCCGAAGCTGCAGACCGCGTAACAGGTTTTGTTTGTTTATTTTTCCGACAAAATAGCACAATCACTGTTTAGCAGCTGACTTGGAAGTCCCAGATGTCAGACATTCCCACCAGCAAATGAACACAGCATAATAGTTGTGGATAAAAAGTGATAATCGTGGAAATATCAGATCTGGATCACCACAGAAATCTAATCACCTGATCGTTGGGCGATCTGTCTTCCAAATTTCAGCCAAATCCATTCATAACTTTTTGAGAAATCTCGCTAACAGACAGACAACAGACGGGTGAAAACGTAAACTCCTTCCAACTTGGCGGAGGTAAAGATCCGTCCTCCAAGCAGCCCGTGACCGTCTGCTGTAAACAATACTAAACTAAAATATTCCCGTGCACGAGGCGTCAGAGCGAGCCTTCATGTGAACGTTTTACCGTTTCCTGTTCCAGAGGTCCAGCGGGACCAGAGATCCCACAGCCCTTAATTTTAGCCTAGCCGTCGGTCCGCCAGCCGGTCAGGAAGCCGTTACGTTTTTCATGGCTTCACCACATGTGGACCCAGCTGCTTGTTATTGTTGGACATTATGGTCTCTCCGCTCCCCTCGCTCTCCCAGACTCTGTTTGGTCTTCAGGGAGGAACCTCTCTTTAGCGCTCTTTAGTGGTGACGTTCGCATTTTTTTTCAGGAAACCAGGGATATTTAAGCGGTTTGGTTTAAGTGGACTTCGTTTGACAAACGGGGCAGAAATAGACCTGAATACTTTTACACGGCAGTCATCTGCTCAAGCAAATTCAGAGGGTGCATTCTGTTTTTTAAACCTTTATCGATGCAGGGAAGGTTGACTGGGTGCTGGGTGACTCGACTCTAGTTTTAAAGGAAGGGGAGAACATTTCTCTTTCACTCTTTCTCTTTCCTCATCCAGATTTCCCCAGCCAGTCTGGGACTTGAACTAGAAACCTTCTGATCACAAATAGATTCCTCTAACTTCCAGGTTCCCATTCCACCGTATGAAGCATAGGGACAAAATCTGTCCAATACCACATGTCATGTTTTACACAGACTTCCCTCTAATTATTTTTAACTCCTTGTAACCCAAATAACTTCAACATCCTCTGCATGTGAAAGGTTTAGCGGTCGCCCTCTGATCTCTCTAACCTCTGACCTCATTTCACCCAGGAGGTGGAGGTGGGGGCCAACCCAGTGCAGATTGAGATCGGAGAGTTTGATGAGGCCATCGAGGTTGTTGAGGATGTTGTTGCTGAGAGTAAGTTCACACACACACACACACACACACATACACACACGCATGCACACACATGCAGGCAGATACAAAAAAGTCCATCTTAAGTCATTTAGTCTCATATTGAGCCTTCGGATCTTATTTTTCTTAAACCAAGAGAAAAATTCTACCAATTCTGCAAATTCTGTTTCTAATGTAGTTTCACTTTCAAAATTCTTGAAACAAGTTGATTTGTATTGGAAACAAGTGAAATTATCAAACCCCACTGGCAGATTTTTTTCACTTACTTTAAGAAAATTTTAGGACTCAAAAATAGACTAAATGGCTTGGTAAGATGAAGATCGTTGCAGTGTAGAAATACGTGACCTCAAGTCAAAAGCTGAAATAATAAATCAAACTTCCATAAATTCTTTCGTTTCCGGCCGTTACGGAGACACCAGAAATAAAATGTGTCATGTTTGTTGGCTCAAGCAAAGCTTACACTGGCCAAACCCCGATACACATTCTGACAGCGTTTGATTTAGCTGCGTCTCGCTCCTCCGTCCTGCGAGGATCTGGGTTGTGAGATAGCGGCGGGTTTAAGCGACGCCTCAGACTGGCAAGGCAAACAGCCATAATGACAGACTGCGAGGAGAGGGCTGTAATTATGTGTTCCACCCTGCTGTAAGAACCAGCGCAGCCCGGTATTTAAGGAGCAGGGGCACAGCCGCAGGCCCGCTGCAACACCAGAACCACGAAAATACATGGAGACAAGGCAGGGTCTGCTAAACTGATTAGCTAAGTACACGACTTGGAGAACTGGGACATTTTGTTCTGACTGAGTGGAGAGGAAAGGAACAGAGCAGGACAAAGTAGAACCTAAGTTGTACAAAAAGTAACTCAGAGTAGGATGAAATAGAACAGAACAGTGTAGGACAGAACAAAGTAGAACCTAAATTGTAGAAAGTACAGGATAGAACGAAACAGAAACTCTCAGAAAACAAGGTACAAAAGCGTACAAAGGTTTGTTGATGAGGCAGTACCCTATTAGAGTACAAATATTATAACCTTAGGCCCTGTTCATATTTGTATGATTGATGCCTGAACTTCTAAAGGAATAATTATGTGCTCAGAGTGACAGACATGTTCTTTGATGCTTTGGTACAAAAGTACCATTTCAAAATGTCTCTTTAGGGTTCCCACCCAAGCATCAAGCCATTTTGTAGCTTCAGGTGGTAAAACATACCTTCAAATTCAAAGAAAACTAATACAACTATGTACCTTTTGCTGTCAGAAATGACTATTTACCTTTTAGTGCAATAAAAGGTAAACATTTAGTACCGTAAGGACCATTAGAGAACCTTTAAGGGTACATTTGTGGGTATCCTACACAAGTATTAGAAGTGGGTACAGAAATGGACCTGTACTATAACTCTATTTCTGACCTGTATTTCTGTTGAAAAATGTGCTAACCCTGCATTTTCCATTATTTCTACTGTTTTACACAAAAGTAGCCTTTTCAGAATTGTACTTTTTCTTTTCGTCATCGTTCGATGTATCAGTGGCCAAATCCAGACACAAACTCTTTGATGCAGTTTCCAGTCATTTGGGTTATTTCGCCTCAAATATGAATGACTTCATTCCGCTTGCCTTTGAGCAGGAAACTCTTAAAAAAAAATTGTACTAAAAGACTGGAAACTGCATCAAAGAGTGTGTGTCTGGACTGGGCTGAGTGTGTCCGGGTTTGGCCGCTGTTGTGTTAATGCTTTATCCAAGAGAAGTAGAAGTAGTACTGACCAATAGACCCCTAATTCTTCTTATTTATTGGTGTTTTTCCAGACGCCTGCCTGAACCACCACTGCAAGAAGGGCAAAGTGTGCGAGGTTGATGATGACAACACCCCCATGTGTGTCTGCCAGGACCCCTCCACCTGCCCCGCCGCTGTCGGAGAGTTCGAGCACGTGAGTTCAATAACATTTAGTCCTGCACTTCTTTAACCTTTTGTAGGGACCATAAGAAAGTTTTAATTTGTATTTATCCTGGGAAGGTTAACTGAACACCAAGCTCAGCACCGTCCTGTTTCACTTTCACACAGTTCCACACAGTCACACCCAGTACAACTACTTCTTCTACTGCTGGACAATGAGCAGCTCCAGGTTTAGTGCCTTGCTTAAAGACAATAGTTGTTTAGAGAAGGGAGAATGTTTCTTATTCACTATCTGTCCAGTTTGTCTAGGATTTGAACCAGAAACCTTCTGGTCACAAATCTTCCTCTTCAACCTTTTTAGCATCCAGCATTTCTTAAACTATTGGCATGAAACCACAGAATGAATTTCAAATGAGAGGGAAATGAACCGTAATGTCTGGGCATTGTGTGCACTATAGCACTGTGCATAGTTTTCTCATGCTGTGGTTTCTTTTATTGCCTAATAAATCAAATCAAAGCAAAGCAATTACAATTTATTGTTGACCAACAAGTAGCAAGCAACGCAGCTTGGTAACAGTAGGCCTGAATGGTTACAGATGTGAAGGCTGAAATGAGGCTATAGAGTTTAAAAGTGAAAGATTAGTCAATGTCGACATCTTAGACTGGGTCTTCTGGGGTGTATGACAGAAATAAAGCATTATCTTGTACATATGGGCTGTTTATGAATTGTTTAAATATGTAATAATGTATTTTCTGCTTTGTTTAAAACTGGGCTAGAATCAGTTTAAGTTTAATCAAAGTAGAGACAACAATATCTCTGCCAGAGTTAGATTCCCACAGGGTCTACCCGTGCTAAAATGCACGCAATCATAGTACTGCAAGATGTTTTTGCATATTTAGTTGAAATAGCATTACCAAGTACCTCAGAGCCGATAATTCATCTCTGGCTGTTCCCCCTCCCCAGGTGTGCGGTACCGACAACAAGACCTACGACTCCTCCTGCCACTTCTTCGCCACCAAGTGCACCCTGGAGGGAACCAAGAAGGGACACAAGCTGCACCTCGACTACATCGGACCTTGCAAACGTGAGCTCTCCCCCCACTGCTTCTGCTCCTCCTAACCCTAACCCTAACCCTAACCCCCTGCTTCTCACACTGCCAGTCATCCAACTCTGTCCCCTAAGTCATAGTACTGCAGGATTTCCCAAAGAATTACTATTGGAGGGGAGAAGCAACAGTCCAACAATCCATGCAAAAAAGGGTCACTCCTACAACAGCTAAATCTGTGGTTTGCTCGCACCTCTCCACCTCTGTTTCTACTGGCCCTGACTCAAAACCCTAAAATACCTTTCGATGGTATCAGAAAATTATGACCAGGTATAGCCCAGATGTCTCAAGGCCCAGAGTGTCTGCCATGAAACAGCTCCAGAATTTGCGTCATAACCCCTCAACTAACCTCTGCTTCCATCCTAAGCTCTTTACCATGAGTACTTATATTTTAGTGAAAGTGGCCCCAGTGGGAAAGGAACTCACCCTGCCAGTGTTAGTGCCTTGCTCCACCCACTGAGCTGCACAGGACCAACTATTTGAAACAACACTGATGCAATACATCAGCAATCAGATCATGCACATTTCATTTGGATGTGGAACCCAGTGGGTACAGATATAGACAACTCAAACCAACATGGACCAATGGACAATAAAAGGGGGTTTCATCAAAGATTTTGATCATTAATTTGACATATTATCCTTATTTTTCTGAGATTTGGTAGACTGACTAACAGGCTAATTAGGAATGCACACATTATTGTCTGCCATCGCTAAGTACAGATTTTAGAGTAAATTTGATGGAAAGCTAAATACCTCCTCGCTATTCCAACTGATTTTGTTGAATTTTAAATCGCCCACTGTGTTGAGATGCTATTCAAGCTATCTTTACATACTAAACAAAAGCTGGAATTTAATTTTATTGCCTTTAGTTGTTATTTATGCATTTTGTTATTTCCATTCTGCTTTGTGTTTACGTTTTGATGTCATTTCGTTTCTGTTGCCAAATTTATCTCTCTGTCATCTTTTATATCATGTGTTTTAAGGCCCTGGGGGTTTCCATGTCCCCCTTTTTTCAGTTTTTATCATTTATATGTGCACATAACTCGAAGCTAAACCTAGCTGATAGCATAGAGTTCACTCCCAAGACATTTTCCGGCGCTGTGATTGATGGGCGGGTCAGGCGGGGGGCGGCGGGGGGGCGGCCTTGGCTGTAACGTCTGCCTGGCAGGAGGATCTGTCCAGGCATGCAGGCTGCGTTTCTCCCTCTGTTCAAACTAAAGCCCTTCACTCAGGGGAAAAACTCTGTGGTGCCGAGATGAACCGGGGCTGAAGGGTTCACATGGAGATCAGGGTGTTGTTCTATACAACAGAAAAACAAAAGGATCCAGTTTGTGACTTCTGGAAATAAGAGGATGAAATGAAATGGACATTTTAGATCATTTTGTACAATTGTTTTCGCCTCAATCTGTTGAATAGGCTGAAATTTTATTTTATACTAAATTCAGTGGGTTTTAGATGGTTTCACTGGTTTAATTTAACAGTTGTCCATTTGCATATTTGTGTTTTTAAACTGCAGAGGTCAGCAGCCAAATGCATACAGCTAAAATTAGAACACTTTGCAGCTGTCCAGTGTCAAAAACCTCATGATTCCTATTTAAAAATTGTATTGCTTCTGGTACAAAAGGTATTTTTCCTTCATCTAATCCCACATACTTTTAGCTTCATATTGCTAACGTTCATGTCTGTCTGCAGTGATCGAGCCCTGCTTGGACACCGAGCTGAACGAGTTCCCCCTGCGCATGAGGGACTGGCTGAAGAACGTGCTGGTCACTCTGTACGAGCGTGACGAGGACAACAACCTGCTGACCGAGAAGCAGAAGCTCAGAGTGAGTAAAGAGGCGGAGCGTAACACGGGTGAAAACTGGTCAGGACAAAACCTCCTAGGTCAGGACAAAGGTGATGAATACAGGACCTGCTTTTCACCGTTTATTCTGGAGAAGACATAAAATACACAAAACATGTGGTGACTGTAAATATGCCTCAGATCTCCATCTTTGCTGTGGGAAAGTATGGCAATACCAAAGGGGCAAAAAATGCAGATCTGCAGATACACAGACATGCCCCACGGGAGGCTCCAGAATGACTAACACTAGCTGAAGCTGCTTAATGCTGGTGAACTTCACAAATAATAAATAACACATTTTAACTCCAGGAGCAACAACACAAAAAGTGACATTTCTAGTTTTTAAACTTTTAGTGACCCAGGAAAAGTAGGCAGAGCATGCACGGTCTTTTCCAGCATTTTCCTGCTTCACACTCATTCAGTTACAGATATTCACACTGGCAGTCTTCTACTGTTGCTCCATTAGAGCGGTTGGGGGTTGACTGCCTTGCTTGAAGGCACCTGGGCAGTAGCTGCTGAGGGAGGAGAGAGTGAGAAACCATTCACTTCCACCAGCCAGGATTTGAACCAGCAGCTCTCTAAGCACAACCTCACCTCTCTACACATCAGGCTACTGCCGCTTCAAATTTAAATCTGTTCATTAATAAGAGAAATACTGGGTGGATGTGTTTCTATTACACCTAATATTTTTGCCAAAATCCATTGATAACATGGGTGAATGCATTTCACCCTTGTTAACTCGATGCAGGACATGTATCAACTAAGAAAATATGCAGGAATGCTTATCGGATTCAGTTAGCATTCCTGGACTTGTGAAAGGAACTTGAACTCTCCCAAATGTGCATATCTGTCTTCATGTAGCCAGTCTTAGCTCTTCTTTCCATGCTTTTCTGTGAACTGAAGTAAAATCGTCAGTGTTAAAAATATGTCAGTGTTTATATAAGTCTACACCCAGTTGATTTAACACTTAAGATAATTTTGAACAGCTGTCCCCAGAGCCACATCAGCTCTAGTGATAAATAAACACTTGTCAACTCAAATAAACACCACTGAAAAATCAAGTTATTAACACAGGAAAATCTGCTTTGTATATGGCTTTTTAAATCAAATCCATATTACACAGTAACATTTCCAGTGTTAACAGTGTTGATTTTTCAGTGGCAATTATTTGGAGTTGACAGTGTTGATTAAAGAGGTTTTTGTCCACTCATAGAGCTAATCTGGCTCTGGGACGGCTGTTAAATGAACTCTGATGGGTGTGGACTGATAGAAACTCTGGCATAGTGTTGACTAACACTGACGATTTTGCTATACTAGTGCAATAAGACTGCAATAAGTTTTTTTGGTTGTAGAGGTTAGATTGTGTACGAATAACAATCATCATTATGTTGCACATCCAAAAATTTGCAATAATCCACTTGAACACTAACATGCAGCAATTCTGAGCTTGCTCTGACTAGAACTGCTTGAAACTATTACCAAGTTGTTTTTTTTTGGTGATATAATGCGTACGTCCAATCCTTTAGGTGAAGAAGATCTATGAGAACGAGAAGAGGCTGCAGGCCGGCGAGCACTCCCTGGACCTGCTGGCCCACGACTTCGAGAAGAACTACAACATGTACATCTTCCCCGTCCACTGGCAGTTCGGCCAGCTGGACCAGCACCCCATCGACGGGTACGTAGAGTTCAGTGAGCCAAGCAAAAACAATCACACTGATATACCAAAGAGCAGAAAAGAAGAGTTTTATGCATATCCAGAGTTCTTCACCTGACTCAGACAAATAAAATTAAAAAGCGCACATTGATATAACAAGTTACAGGAGGGAAGCAGGCATCGAAAGTGATTCAAACCCCCAAAAATATCAATACATTTGTGTTTATTGTTTTTGTCCCTCCAAAACGAACTTCTACTGATATCTAAGAATCAAATTGATGCACCAAAGTCCATGGAGGAGGACTTTTATGCAGACACAATAAAACAACAAATATCAAAGGTTTATCTGCATTTGAAGTATTTCACTGGATCAAAAAATATCAAAAATAGTTGTAAATGGTGAAGTTTGTTCACCAAGCAGATATCTAACAAATCATACTGATAAACCAAATTACAGCAAGGCAAAGTTTGACTTCCTTAGTAATCACTTTAGAAAAGGGAGCCTTCGTTCACTTGTTTTCTGCTCCCACAGCTATCTTCTATAGATGAAGAGATGTCACGCTATTTCAGACGAAATTCAGGTTATATGCTGACGTGGCATATCTGAGATCTTGAAAACCAAACTATCTCCTTTGCTCCGGCAGTGGTTGTGCTGTTTTGGCAGATCCAGACTCAGATCTGGGTTGATACACCACAGCAGGAAACTTTTTTTATCTACTGGTCACAGAGGCTGGTGGATCCAAGACTTTACCAGCTGCTTTTCATTTCCTCAATACTTATTCTGGAAATTGATGGGTACATATCTGGTACATCAAGAGATGTACCAGCCACAGCCAAATTTACCAGCATTGGCCTGGTGGCTGGTGGTAACTTCCTAATTTTCCAGTAAGCATTTGACGTATGGTGACAAGTTCAATCTAAACCCAAACAAGTACAACATTGTCACACAATGATATTTCGGCACAGTAAAATAACCTTGGAAACTGTTTTGAACTGATATCAGAAAGACGGTTTATCAACATCTCTTCAACGTCAAAATGTTTGGTGATATTCATTAGTCTGGTGCTGTTACATTGGCACTGATAGTGCTGAGTCTCATGTAAAATAGCGCTGTATATATAGCAGAAATACAAGTGTTTGTGTCCACTTTACCACACTTAAGTCTCACCAGTCATCAATCACTGTGTATAAATACCAGAGTCACCACTGTAGAAGTCTTTCCATGATGAATCTATCCTTAAAGAGGAACTAAACCCCAAACCCACATCTGTATAAAGCCTGACATCTAAAGGAAAAAAAGCATAATACTGCAATTGCCATCTGTTATTGGCTGATCTTTGGTGCCAGGTGATGTCACCTTCTATAGAGTACAACAGGTGGTGACATCACCTGGCACCAAAGATCAGCCAATACCAGATGGCAAATGGTTTAGTTCCTCTTTAATAAGTGCTGTAAGACTTTCAAAACAGTTCCTCATGGGTGTGGAGTGACACGGTGCAGCAGCAGTGCAGCAAACGTGTAGAAAGTAGGACTTCCACAATGGCAACATCAGTTTTTTAAATAAGTAGCAGGTCTAACAGCTCCAGACATGAAATTAGGTAGGAAATTTCATCATCTCAGTAAGACGACTGTAGAAGATGCAACAGGAGAAACCACACAAATTTACTGTTTTCTCTGTGTGTGCTTCACATGTGGCATGTGTTGAATACTTTCATCTAAAACATCTCAGAGTATCATGAGTGTATACAATTTTAGCCTGGGTGGGAATCGAACCCCTAATCTCATGCATGATGCCTGTTTGCCACTGCAAAAAATCTTCATTTTAACAAGTCATTAAGTCTATTATTGAGTCCTAAAATCGTAAATTTCTTAAATCTGCCATTGACATTAGATAATTTCATTTGTTTCCAATGCAAATCAACTTGTTTCAAGAATTTTGTAGAATAAAGTGTCATTTTCTTGATAGTAATGCAGTGATTTTGCCTTATTCTGACTTGTTTCAAGATACTGACACTTATTTCTAGAAAATTCCTGAAACAAATGAAACTGCATTGAAAACAAGTGGAGTTATCTCACCTCACTGGCAGAATTTATCTCTTGGTTTAAGAAAAATAAGATTTGAAGGCTGAATATGAGACTAAATGACTTCTTGAGATGGATGTTTTTTGCAGTGTGTTTATGTGTTCATGGGTGTGTTTGTTTGTGTGTCCCAGCTACCTGACCCACACAGAGCTGTCCCCCCTGCGCGCCCCCCTCATCCCCATGGAGCATTGCACCACCCGCTTCTTCGAGAAGTGTGATGCCGACAGCGACAAGTACATCGCTCTGGAGGAGTGGGCTTCCTGCTTCGGCATCAAGGAGCGTGAGTATCCGTCCCACCCACAGCCAGGACCATGTAGGCCTGCAAAAACTGAAACAGTGCACAACTTAAAAAAGTGCAAAAACATAAAAAGTACACAACAGAAAATAGTTTAGTTTTTGCACTTTTTTGTCACTTAAGCACTTTATGTAAATACATTTCAATCCCCCTTTTTTTTTTTAAAAACTTCCTTTTATTCATTTACTCCTTCTTTCTTGCATTTATTAATTCATTCATATGATGGTTATTATAATGCAGAGGTGTGACCAAGTCAACTCTGCTCAAGTCCCAAGTCAAGTCTCAAGTCTAAATGTAGAACAGCAAGTCAAGTCAGACCAAATCAAGAGACCAGTATCAATTTAATATCTTAAAGAAAACTAAATATCTAGGACTTTTCAATGCAATATGATTTAATAGGATAAAAACTTGGTAAGAGCATCATGAGTTTGATTTCTATAATCAGTTTCAACTTCAATAAATTCAATCATTCCATACAAATTCAGAAAACAGAATTTCAATTCAGTCGTCTGCTGGAACAAATCTCATCACTTTCAATCTAAGTCATTTACACAAACACAAGATCTCAAGTCAAGACTTTAGAAACCTTTTCAAGTCATCAGAGTACAAGTCAGAGTCAAGCCCCAAGTCACCAGAACCCAAGTCAAGTCAAGTCTCAAGTCTTCTCTTCATGCATCAAGCCAAGTCTTATTTTCTTGTTGATCTGTATGTTCTGAACTGCTGCTCACGGCTCTTCTGTCTCTTTGTGTTTGCAGAGGATGTGGACAAAGACCTCATCATCTAAGCTCCTCCCACCAGCAGCAGTATGACAACTCCTAGTCGCTACTAACGGGACAAGGTGCTGATCCCTAAATTAAAAATCACAGTAACGGTGCTAATTGCAAATTATTTTTATTATTTGTTTTTTATAACGACCTTTCCTACCTATACCACTAAAAAGATTAAAAAAGAAAGATGTGCACAGTCTGTACTAACCATCACACCACGTGATCATGCAACTTCCAATTCTTCTTGTTTGTGGAGCAAAAAACCCAGTAAATCTATTAAAGTTGATAGATGAGAATAAACTAAAGACCTCTGATGGCAGATGTAAATGTATTCTGTTTTGGAACGGGTTAAAATGATGTTTGTTGTTGACAATATTATATGTTTTAATGACTTGGTCAGGGCTTGAATTTTAGATCGATTTGAAACATTATTGAGGAGACAAAGTTGTAAAATCAAAAATAAAGTTTCTAAATAAATGATCCCTTCGCTTGCTTTCTAAAAAAGAAAAACTGTTTAGTTTTTGCACTCTTTTGGTGGTGGACTCATTTGTCTTTTTTTGTATTTTGTTTTAGTACGTTGATCTTTTTGACTACTGCTTTTTTTTCATTATTATTTTCCATACAGATTCCGTGTCCCGAACGAGGGACATGTGCGTGTATTGATATTTGAGACAAATAAAGAGGATATATTGTTTGGACGTTTTTACGGGGAGAAAATCTCGCAGGCTGAGAGTTTTTCTCGCTCTTAACATGTTTCTACTGACACTCTCTGTGCGCCACCGAGCGCACAACAAAACTCTTTCCATGAATAAAAGACTATGAAAGATCCCAACATCTCTGCATGCATTCATATCTGCATTTCTTTCCCCTCTGCAAAGGAATTTCTATTGGCGTTAGACAAGATGTGACAAAGGCTGGGCTTGTCAACACGAGCACCAACACACACCTACACACTTTCTGACTCACAAGGATTTCAATTTAGAAACTAACTAGATTTGACCATGTTGTACAATAAGAAACAACCATATTATCATTTTCCATTGTTGTTTCTCTCATTATAAGATACTTATCCTCTCAATCACAAAATGTGCAGATGGACTATATCATCAACAACTATTTAAAGCTGCACTAGGCAACTTTGCAGGTTAGCAGCCCCAAATCACAGGGAGAGGTAAAAATTTGAACTTCATTACCCAGAAATCCTGTCAGTAAACGTCACACAGTTTACCAACCGGAAGATCTGTGATGCTTTATACCAAAGGAAACCAAAGAGACGAGAGAGGAGAAGATCTACCACTTTCTCGGAGCGATTGGATTTCACTCTTCAGTTTCCATTCATCACTTTCTGTGTGGAGAAGATTTCCCCACCAGTGACCATACTGACAGCAGAATTTAATTTGGGAGAATCTAGTCTGAATTAGTAGGGATGGGGTCACTGTTGCAGCCCCACTTTGTGATTTAGGCTGATAGGACGGGTGAATTTTTTTTACAGTTTTTACAGTGCAGTTTTAAAGTGAAACACACAAACAACAGGGCAGAGCAGCACAAAAATGAAGCTTTCATGTATCATGTGTCCCATACTAATGTCTTTGAACTGTATCTTTGTGCAGCAGCAATACTTTTGAAGCTTTTCCTCGTGAGTCTAGTTTGAAACCTCAAAATAGCTGTTTTTATGAGCTTCTAAAAAAAAATCCCTTCTGCCTCTTCTCCTCAGCACATACAGTATTTTCTTCCCTGGCCCTTCTCTATCAAACACATGATCATTGTAGAGTCGCAGGAATTTTGTGTCTGTGTTACTGTTGGTTGCAGGTGATGCTGCTGATCTTGGGACTGAAGCTCATTCTGCTGCTGTGCTCATTGTAAACTGCTGTGGATGAGAGCGTCTGCCAAAAGCCTGAAATGCAAATGTCATTGTCGCAGGCGATGTGTTTACAGGATGCGGCTTGCTGGGCTTTTCCAGGGAAATTCTGCACAACACCGCCTGCTCCACTGTATCAGTTCCACTCCATCAGCAGAGACCTAATGCAGGTTTATGATGCTGCTTTTTTGTGGTTTACTCAGCAACATTTCAACCGAAGCTGAGTGTGCAGATATTGCATTTCTTTTTCTTTTAATTTTGCCTTCTATTTAGACCAAGCATCATGTTTTTGAATTTGCATACATGATAATACTTAACATACACTACTGTCATGGCACAATCATAACTCCAATTTTGGTGATTTCTTGTCTTTTAATAATAATAATAATAATAATAATTTTATTTGTATAGCACTTTTTAAAACACACAGTTACAAAGTGCTTCACATATAAAATGCACACATACAAATGCAAGTATACAAACATCTATACATACACACAAACAAACACACGTATACATGCATATGACAGGTTAGCAAAAGTTAAAGCACACGACCAAAATAAATAAACAAAACTGAAGAAAATAGAGATTTTTTTATAAAAAGGCTAACTTATAGAAATGAGTTTTCAGAAGCCGCTTAAAACAAACCACAGATTCAACTGAAGGCCACATGCTGCCCTTTTGATTGAGAAAATTCTATCTGACCTTTGGGTTTATGAAACCTTTTAAACACACATTGCATGAACTCAAAAATGCACAGTGCTAACAAGGCTAAAACAAGCTGAAACCTCAGATGCCAAGCTAAAAAAACAAGACTAAAACAAGTTAAACTGGAAGATTTGTTGTATTCATAAGTGTTCCAATCATTTGGAGTTGATAAGTGTTGATTGGAGACTTGCTGTTCCACTAACACAGTGATTCTCAACCTTTTTCATATCAAGGACCCCTAATTTAGTCCACATTAGGGCCACGGACCCCCATTTGATGAAATTTTGTCTCTCAGACCCATATCTGAGAATATTTTTATTGTTAGATATGATTTTGTCCAGAATTCCCATCTGTATTGAGGGATAACAGTGAAACTAATCATTCTTCTACATTCTCTAATTGAGTTAACTTCTTGTAAATTAAATTTTGCTGAAGGTTAACAATTCATTCAACTTTCCGGGGACCCCCTGGAACCCCCTCAAGGACCCCCGGTGGTCCACGGACCCCACGTTGAAAACCACTGCACTAACAGAGCTGCTCAAAACCATCTGAAAGTGTTAAATCAACTCTGATGGGTGTGGACTTGTACAAACACCGGCTAAGTGTTGATATTCAACGCGGATCATTTCACTGTTGCTACACACACCGCCTCCCTGCTCGCCTCACACAGAACTGCTCTTCTTGGTCCCAAGGGAGACGGCAGAGGGAGAGAGAGCACCCAGTCTCCATCCCGACCCGTTCATCCAGACACCGAAGGAGGAAGAATGTGGAACAACGGCGGAGCCTCATCCACAAAGCCTGGGAAGTCCCTCCTCTCTCTCTCTCTCTCTCTCTCTCCTGCACCGGGGAAAAATGTTCTCAGCTTCCTTCTTTGGTGTCTGTCTCACACTCCCGCTGTGGCTGTGAGGGGAAAAAAAGGCTGGTGTGTGTGTGTGTGTATGTGTGTGTACGAGTGTGCATGTGTAAACACAATAAATTAACACAGGTTATTTTGTCCTTGCTGCTGAAAGTTAAAGTAGTTTAGGTTTTTATCTTATTATTATTACAGGCAGACAGCATTGTGAATCTTTTAACCAATCAATTATCTATCTATCTGTCATACTAACCTATCAGTCTATTAGTCAGTTAACACTAGAATTAATTTTAACTAGGCCAAGTTTAGGCCAATTAGACTCCATACAGAAATGACACAGCTTCTGCACGTTAAACTGCAAAGAATATCCACCCTAACAAGACATTTAATCTACTGCTGAGTCTTAAAAATGTGATTTTTCTCATAACAAATGAGAACATCTGCCAGTGGGCTGAGATGATTCCACTTGCAGCCAATGCAAATCAACTTTTCTTGAACCAAACGTCATTTTTGTGATACAAGATCTGCCTTATTTCTTATTTAATTCCAGAAATTAGTGAACCTGCATTGGGAACAATGCAGGTTCAACAAGAGCAACCTGCTGGCAGAATTTTTCGCTCATTTTCAGAAAAATACGATTTTAACACTGAACAGGAGACTTAATCAGTGGTTCTCAAAGTTAGAGAGCTTTCAGGTGAAGTAGTACCCTCTGTCGGCCATATTGGAGGTCCGTAGCTCTGTGAACAAATGATTGTGTTTCTAAATGTACAACTTTGCAACTGAACAGAATTCAATAAACACGGTTAATTTCTGTGCTGTTTTTGACGGGAAACTGATATTTTCCCCACTGATATATGATCAATTGTGTGTTTAGATGTCAGCTTGTTAGCTAGCTAACCATGGCATCTGGTCAGCTAATTGTCTTGTTAGCACATCTGATTAGCACACTAACATATCTACTAGAAGCTAGCGTTAGCATGTTAACATTAGCATCAGTGTGTTTGCTGGCTAGTTAGCTAGCTAACAGTTTGTTCAGGTTAACTGAGCTGACTCTTCTCAAGCTACAACTCTTCATGTTTTGGAGTAGAGACTAGGGCTAAAGACAAGACAGTTTACTGTGTCACAGTAACCTACATTTGGAAACAAATCCACCTTATCACACTATTCACTTTTACTGAGAACGTTACTGAATGGATCTACAGCCACACCACAACAAGCTGACTCAGCTAGCTCTCTGTTTCTAGCTGCTTGGTACAGATTTAGATGTTATTTGCATTTCTCCACTGCACCTCCATGATGGCATCAGTGTGGCTGCAAGGAGATTTGAGACACAAAGCCTCTGACTGCCAGAGAATGTATAAGAACGACTGTTGTAATCATTTCACTCACTATTTTTCTGTCCATATAGTGTTGCCAGTTCTTCTAATTCAAATCAACAGTAACAAAAATTTCATCTCCATATGAGTCTCTGTGACTGAATCTTATTAAATAGTGGTCTGTGGCCTTATGTGTGTCTGTTGGGGGTTCTTGACATGAAAATGTTTGAGAAGTCCTGGACTAAAAGACTTTAAAACTGATGGATGTGCTCAGACTGCTTCAGGAAAGAAGCTGTTGAGGTGAGTGGTTCTTGTTTTCAGTGACCTGTAGCGTTTTCCAGACCCCCCCCCCCCCCCCCCCCCCCCTTTCAAAAGTCCTTGGGTGATTTCCATCCTTTATCTTCAGATGAAGGATTGCATGTTCCTGTATGGGTTGAGAAACTTCTATGACCCCAGTCCTTATGAAATCCTTTCAAAATCCCGTTGGATAACCTCAGAAATGCACGGTCATCAAACTCAAGACTGTTTTTCTTAGTTGCTGAAGCTGACATCTTGGAGATACAACGTTTTATAATTCTATTCTATTCTAGCAGCAGCAGCTATATTACAAGCCAATTTCACAGAATTGTGAATATACAGAATCTGATGAGTCATCTGCTCTGATTTAATTAAAGTTTAGACACTGAGTACAGTTTTGTCGCCCTCAAGCGGACAATTAGCTCCGGTGCACCTCTCTCTGCTAAACCGGTAGGTGCCGGTCAGTCAACCCAACGCACCTTCAACCATTACCGCGATGTGATTGGTCTGGGTGGGGAAGCCAGGTAGAGGCACAGCCCGCCGCGATTGGCTGTTACGCCTGGGCCCTTGCGGTAGCGACAGTCGATTGGTGAAAATTGTGTTAAGCTTTCATTTGATTGGCTAGTCGTTTTTAAGGGGCGGGAGTTCAAGTTCGGTTGCGAAGCTGAAACCGGTAAGCGAGCAGTCTAGCACGTTGTAAAGCCGCTAGTCTTTCTGGCAACCGCGGAGGTGATTCAAAGAAATCACTCGTTTCTAATTCAACGTTTTTTTGATAATTGACCCACTGGTAAGTTGTTATGTTGGATAATTTGCCACGAATTTGCGATGAAATGTCTTGATTTGTTTCCCTATCGTGCTAGCTAGGTTATCTGGGTCGCTCTTCGCGGCTCCGTCTATATCCTGGGATGTGGATTGTGGCTGCTAGCCACCTATGGCGTTAGCTCGGTGAATGTGTTCTGCTGCGTTAAATTAGACAGCACTTACGAAGTTATTAGATTTTAAATTGTCAGTAGGTGATGAGTTGGGTGCTGCTGAGTCACGCTGTCGTGCTTAAGCCACCGGTAATATCACAAAATGTTTCACTGTCGCTTTCCGGATGATACCCACCGCCCACATAGCACCGTTCCTGCCCTCCAATTCAATCGTGACTCCCTCCTTTCCCGTCTTTCTTTATCGTCTTTGTAGCTGGCTATCTGTTAATTTCATCCAGTCAACAGATTTGTCGTGTTTGCTCGCTAGTTTTCCCTCCAGCTGAGATACAGGGTGGCTAGGTGATGTTAGCCAGGTAGCTAGCTAGCCGGGCTGTGTGTGACTGGGGACCGGGACACGTGTTGGGCTTCTCTTGAATCGGATCTAGCGTGTGTCCGTCCCAATTTAGGGCCGTCTTTTCATCCAGCTGTCGCGGCTAGCTAGCAGGCCAGGTAGCGTGCTATTTAAGCACGGGTTATATCTGGCAAACGACGTGGAGAGCTATTAAGCCCCACCGTACGCAGCGGCCATGACTGGTGTGTTGAGGCCGGCTGATCCGGCGAATGGCAGCATCACTGTGGGCACGGCGTGGCCTTTGTCTGCATGCCATGCTTGCATTTCCTGCAGGCTGCACTGTGATATGGCTGCTACAGTACAAGTAGCCTTCAGCTGCTTTCATTCAAAATAGTCTGTATTCAAATAAACAAGACTAATCCAAGAAATTAGTACAGATGTTAGCTCGACATAACGATCTGTCCCAACCTAGGTTCAGCTTGTTAGGCAGCTTCACCTCAGCTGCCTCTGGCCGGAGTGATTGGCTTAGCCTGGTGGATTGGTGCTGCTAGCTGGTTGTGTTGATTGCTAAGTGTGTGGCAGTGTAACAGATGGCTCTATAGCTTGTTAAGACAGGTGTGGCCAACAGTACATTAACTGATATGGGGAAGGGCTTGTTCCCTGGCTGTTCAGCACCATATAGGGATGTGACTTCTTAGGCACATGAGGAGCTTCTACAGAGTCTGACTGCTTTACTCTAACAAACTCTGTTTGAAAAACTCGCTTTCCTGCTTCTTTGTCTTTTGTCACATTTTTGTCTCTTGTCTGTCTGAGTTGATGGAAAGAGACCAGGAACCTTTGTCCACTGGATACAGTGGCTGGTACATCCCAAAATTACCATGCAACTATTCTACCAGTCAAATATATTTTTACTAATGATGTTTATCTCGAATAGAATAGGACCTCCAAATGATGGTTGGTTACCTGCTGAAGTGGCTGGCAGAGTGGATAAACTTACCAGCCTTTCACTTGTGGTTAGTCTCACCCCAGTCATATTAATGGTTAGCCTAGGTAAGCCCAGGTTGGTGGGTAAGAGCGCCAAAGTAAACTCATATATTTTATTAGATGCTGGGAAAGGCCAAATGGTACCGTAGCTCTACAAAAAGCCATAAGCCAACGTTTTGTATTATCGGTCTCTTAGTAGTCGAGGAGGTGTGTGCTTTTCATATGTACATTAGGTTCAGTTATGAACTAGAAGAAAGGAGTAGAGAAATCATTGATGCCATTGATGGAGTGAGATATTTGAGTGCAATGACTGTGCAGTTTAAAAATTTTACCCACTTGGTATGAAAACAAATGGCAAATGTCTGTTTGTTTTCCATGCCCTGGGCGGGCTGTTTTCATGTCGGTGCACCCAGATGGGGCAGTGAAAGCTTATCAGAATCGTTCCGTTTTTGTAGATCAAACACATTTCATGCCGCTGGCGTCTCAACGCGTTCCCAAAAAACGACTGAAAACGAGTCCATACAGTGATGAGAGCAGCAAACTTTCACCCTGCGTATCGTATGCTGTTGTGAAATCAGGGGTCATGCTTACCTAACCTGATTTACACTTCAAACGGTCTTTGATTTCCTAACACAAACAGATTTCGACGTAATAGTCTGACTAGTCTTCAGTTAGAATAAGTGGATGATCAGTCGCAGCCTGGATGTGAACTTACTCCATCTCCTCTTTGACAGCTAGACAGGTGTTTTAGCTGTAATACCCCAGAGAGTGAGTTTTGCCGCAGTAAAGAACAGTCTCAGGGGGATTTATGACTTCTTCTATCAAACGCGTACCGATGCATGTGTGCCTTTTTTGAAAAGTTTCTTCAAAGCAGCGTACATAACAACCAAGAGAAAACAAGATGGATTGCTATCCACCTCCCTGGATACCACAACAGTTGGCATAGCAGCCAATAAACCACGACTAGCTGTGCCTTATGGGAATTATCAGCTCAGTTGAAACACGTCCATAGCCAGTCAGATGGCTTGGCTGAAATTGCCTGTTGTATAAATAACCGTACCTTACTATCACACCTTTTTCCTCCAAAGAATTTGAGAATTATCAGGATGCCATACAGTTTGGGTCCCAAAAGCAGTAGCAAAACCTGAGAGGTAACAGGAAATGCAGAACAAGAAAACACAAGGCAGCACAGCAGTACAAGAACGTCTAGGAGATCCATGTTTCACTTTCGTTTTGGTAAAAATTATGCATGTACATATTAGGGCTGCAACTAATGATTATTTTCATTGTCGATTAATCTGTTTATTTTCTCTATTAATCGATTAGTTGTTTGGTCTATAAAATGTCAGAAAATGGTGAAAAATGTGGATCAGTGTTTCCCAAAGCCCAAGATGACGTCCTCAAATGTCTTGTTTTGTCCACAACCCAAAGATATTCAGTTTACTGTCATAGAGGAGTAAAGAAACCAGAAAATATTCACATTTAAGAAGCTGGAATCAGAGAATTTTGACTTATTTTTCTTAATAATTACTCAAACCAATTAATCGATTATCAAAATAGTTGCCGATTAATTTAATAGTTGACAATTAATCGTTGCAGCTCTAGTACGTATACATGCACAATAATAATAATAATAATAAACTTTATTTATGTAGCACCTTTGTAAAATCCGAGTTTACAAAGTGCTTTACAGAAAACGAGAAACAAATCAAAGAAAAAAGACAGACAGCAATACAGAAGACAGACAGCAATAGAAACCACAGGGCAAAAACAACACAGATAAGGCAAGTTAAAAACTTGCAGAACAGCAGCAGCTCAGACATTTTACTGGTTAAACTTGTCTTCATAACTAAGCTGGGTGTTTCTGAAAATGGGATCCAAAATGCTTTGGGTTACCCGATACTTTTTCTCAACATGTAGAAGTTCATCCTGTTGGTTGTGGATGGTGTTAAAGTCTCACTGAGTTGGTTTAGCCAAGCTTCAAACTGGTGTGACGACTGTTCCCATAATTTTAAAGCGGTCTTCTTGGCATTTATCATTCCATAAATGAGAGATGTTACCTAGGCAGGTATATAACCTTTGTCACTGTCTCCTTTGGGATGGGACTAGTATTTTAGGTTTCCTGTCCACACACACCTCATTTTTACACTAAAACTCAATCCAAAAATTGACCCTCAAGGGAAATCTGGATTGCAGTAAAAACTCATACCTGTCACAACACATAGTCCTTGATTTACTTATTTTTTGTATTAATCTGCACTGAAAAATTTCTCACTAGCAATAATGTTTGATTCATGACCAGATTTAACAGCCAATTTAACTGTAAACTGCCTGTTACATTTTTTTTTTTAAAAAGGAAAAGGTCAGGGGTCAGTCAGTGCCAAAAGTAGCTGGTAGAGTAGACAAACTTATTGGCCACAGAAGCATTTGGCTAGTGCTTCATGTTATTTTCCCGCCCTGATCCTCTTGCTGCTAAGACTGGGGAATTTAAAATCCTAACCAATTTTGAAAATGAAATGCATCAGACATAGATCTTTTTTTGTTTTGTCTCTATCATACATACAGTATGCTCTCACTGTATGATTTGTGCGAGGAAAGGGAATCGCACACTGAATTCAATCTTGTGGGAACTTGAGGGATCCATCGTCAATCAATATGTATTGATATGCACATTAATGCAAAATCAAAGAGGAAAAACTGAGAATTTTGGTGAAGCTGTGATTGGGAAAGACCCGGTCAGTGTGGGCTGAAGTGATCAGGCTTTATCAGAAAAACGGTAATAGTAGTAACTTAAATTCTTGTAGGACTGGAGTTCCCAGATAATTATCCCGGCATAATCATTAATTTTAACTGGAACACTTCACTGTAAACTGGGCTCTCATTGGGGATCACATATTTTGTTGGGGCGGAGACACCAACAGCCAAACACTTCAGGATGTCAAACATGTGAATGGCGCTCAGATCAGTCTGCGAGTCGATGGTTCAGATTGAGTCTATAAACTGGTCACACTACCAGATAATTTGAGCTGACTGTCCGTCTCGACCGAGCCTCCGATCAGGTTCCCCCCCCCATCGTCAGGATATCTGACTGTGGTGTTAATTGGCCCGATAATCCTCTAGTGTGTCCCCAGCCTGAGACATCCATCCTGTCTGACCCACTTCCTCCTCTCCTCCTTCTCCTCACAGATCTTTCCAGCTGACCAAAGAAATGGTGATGGAGAAGCCAAGTGCCCAGCTGGTCGGGCGAGAGTTTGTCCGACAGTACTACACACTCCTGAACCAGGCCCCCGACTACCTGCACAGGTAGGACCATCACCTGTCCATCTATATGATGTGATTAAGTCAGATTTTGCCGTTAGGATATTTCACTTCAGAGTACAGTACATTGCAATGCATGGGGGGGTGGGGTGGGGCAGTAGAAGATTTAGGGCTGTAGTGCTAGAGGTAATGGAATAGCAGGCTATTGAAACTTGATCCCCCAATAGGATGATACCTGAATGTTCATGTTACACCAGTATATATGTAGAGTTTCCTTCCAAAATGAGGTATCCGCTATTTGAAATTAGGGCTGGGCCATGTGGTTGAAATCAATATCATGATATGTGACACATATGCAAAATCACACGTTAGGCCTAAATAATCAAACAAATGTTCATCCCATTGAACTGAATGTTAGCTGTGATGTCAAATAAAACAGAAATTTTCAAATATTACTCCATAAAATGTTTAATTCATTTCATTTTGTCAGTTTTTAAATAAAAGTAGCTTGTTATAATCATTTTAGACAGCACAATTGTCTGTCGTGATTAGGGCTGCAACTAACGATTATTTTCTTTGTCGATTAATCTAACGATCAGGTCAATCAGTGTTTCCCAAAGCCCAAGATGACGTCCACAAATGTCTTGTTTTGTCCGCAACCCAAAGATATTCAGTTTACTGTCATAGAGGAGTAAAGAAACCAGAAAATATTCACATTTAAGAAGCTGGAATCAGAGAATTTTGACTTATTTTTCTTAAAAAAATACTCAAACCGATTCATCGATTATCAAAATAGTTGGCGATTAATTTAATAGTTGACAACTAATCGATTAATCGTCACAGCTCTTGTCGTGATATCCCAAAATCACCATATCGTCACGATATAATTCCACTGAACACGATAAACCATAATATTGAATTATCACCCAACCCTATTTTGTAGTACTAGTTTTGACTTTTGAGGTTAGAGTCATCTGTGGATCTGAAACATGCACCCCCTTAATATCAGGCAGCAAAATTTTCCCAAAATGGAGATAGTGTTTTGGAATGAGGTCCTTCATATGTATTTAATATTAATGTGCTTGGGTGTGCAGTCTTTTTGTTTAAATGATCTTTCTTTAAACATATTAACCTTTTTGTGTTTCTTTGTTTAGGTTTTATGGCAAGAACTCCTCCTACGTGCATGGCGGCCTGGACAGCAACGGCAAACCAGTGGAGGCTGTGTATGGACAATCTGTAAGTCGTGTTGATACTGTATCAAGCAAATGACAGCTTTAGATAGTATCTGTTTTTACCATAGAGGGGCACGGCACCTCACTCCCACGTACCCAACACAGAAAGAGAAGAAGAAAAAAAAAAAACACTGCACCACTCTGCCAATTGTGCTGAAATGAAAGCTGTTTTCTAGTGCTGCATTTTGTCCAACAAGGACATTTAAGGTTGTCTCTCTTGTTCTCTCTGCCTGCAGGGAGTTTTGTAAGAACATGATGGTGAATTTCTTGGATGTTTGAGAACATTTGAAATGATGTGACTTGGATAAAGTGTAGTCTCTTTTTTTTAACATAACATTCCCATTAACTATTGATTTACTGCTTTTTCTGTTCATTTCCTGGTAGGGCTGGACGATAATTCAATTAGGGCTGCAACTAACGATTATTTTCATCGTCGATTAATCTGTTGATTATTTTCTCAATTAATCGATTAGTTGTTTGGTCTATAAAATGTCAGAAAATGGTGAGAAATGTGGATCAGTGTTTCCCAAAGCCCAAGATGACGTCCTCAAATGTCTTGTTTTGTCCACAACCCAAAGATATTCAGTTTACTGTCATAGAGGAGTAAAGAAACCAGAAAATATTCACATTTAAGAAGCTGGAATCAGAGAATTTTGACTTATTTTTCTTAAAAATTACTCAAACCGATTAATCGATTATCAAAATAGTTGCTGATTAATTTAATAGTTGACAACTAATCGATTAATTGTTGCAGCTCCAAATTCAATATTATATATATTATTGTGATGATATGGTGATTTTTTTTCACCATTTTCTGACATTTTATAGACCAAACAACTAATCGATTAATCGAGAAAATAATCGACAGATTAATCGACAATGAAAATAATCGTTAGTTGCAGCCTTATATGAAACTAGTGTTTTCTATTCTAAAACTAGAAATGAACTAAAGGAGTAAATGCTTCAGAGTTTGAATAAACTGCTCCAAACAAACAAATAAAACATTTCTCTATAACGCTTAAAAAGGCACGAGTAAAAAAAAAAAAAACCTAGAACTCTCCTCTTCTGCTGAAATTCCATACGGTGATGGTACTGAGGCCATCTTATTCTAAAATGGTCCAAGGAAATGTAGAACATTGTTTTTTCTCTTTTGGCTCCATTAGAGAAGACCCAAGTTTTATAATAGTTTAGTTTGTGTAATATTGTAGATCAGTGCCATCGAGGCCCAAGAGAAGCAGGTTTTCATTTCAACCAAACACTACACTGATTGGAATGTAGACCAGTCTGGATTTATCTTGATTCCTTCTCACCTCCCTCTTGCAGGAGATCCATAAGAAGGTGATGGCGCTGAGTTTCCGGGATTGTCACACCAAGATCAGGCACGTGGACGCCCACGCCACGCTGAACGAGGGCGTGGTGGTGCAGGTGATGGGCGAGCTCTCCAACAACATGCAGCCCATGAGGAAGTTCATGCAGACCTTTGTGCTGGCGCCCGAGGTGGGTAGTCTACATTCCTACGTTTTAGTGCAACTCATGAATGCAGCAGCAGACAAAGTGTAAATTCCTAGATTAACATTACAAGCAACCAGTTCATTTACATTTTTAAGATTAAAAATTGGACAACATTTTAATAATCAGATGAAATTGAGTTGTTGCAGCAGCCAATGGAATATACAGCTCTGGAAAAAATTAAGAGACCACTGCAAAATTATCAGTTTCTCTGGTTTTACTATTTATAGGTATGTGTTTGATTAAAATGAACATTTTTGTTTTATTCTATAAACTACTGACAACATTTCTCCCAAATTCCAAATAAAAATATTGTCATTTAGAGCATGTATTTGCAGAAAATGACAACTGGTCAAAATAACAAAAAAGATGCAGTGTTTTCAGACCTTGAATAATGCAAAGAAAACAAGTTCATATTCAGTTTCAAACAACATACTAATGTTTTAACAGTCTTATTCTGAGTGTTTTCAGTATGGTTAATGATAAACTTGACTTGTCTGTAAAGTCGTGATAAAACGAGGCACTTCCAGTATTCATAAGTATATTTGAGGATCCTGTCGATTTCCAACCTCTGGTCCTTGTTCTGCAAAACCTCCCGGCCGAGGGTAATAAACATTTTCATGTTTTACAAGGCTGATGCAAAGCAAGAGTGCACTTTGTCTGAAACGGCAGACAGTCGACTCATTCACCAGCTGACGACATTTAACAGTCAAAATGATCGGTCTGGCAAGTCGAGCAAGTCATGGAAAATACAAAAAGCGCTAAAACTCAGTTCCCACTTAAACTCCACTTTCTTTTTCATCACTATGTGAAACATTCATGAGTTTAACAACATTTAGAGGAGGATGATGAGTAGAGCCAGTCTGCGCCCAGTGTGATAAATTTTGTTCTGTGTTTTTTTTTATTTTCTTCTTCTACGGTTCTGTTTCAAACATGTTTTATGACCTTAATAACGTCAGGGAGGTGTGTGTGTTAAGCTGTTCATGTAAAAAGGTTTGAGCATTGCCAGAATATTTGGTTATGAACCATAATCAAAATGTAAAGTCCCCTCTGAGTCCTCTGCTTGGTGCTGACATGATCCTTGTCTTTGAGGATTTAAAAGAAAAATTCACCCTTTAAACACCCAATGCTGTTAAATACCTCGCATTCCTAGACCCATTTTGTTTGTTTCGTGTTATTTTTCTTGGCCAAACATAATTCCAATGCAGCTAAGAATGACTTTGATAGCAGAAAATGTTTCAGGATGTAAAACATCAGCGGTAAACGTCAGGTTTTGGTGTCAGTCCCTCAGAATCAAAGAGCGGGGGCTTCTTTCTAGAGCCGCCATTTTTGCACCAAGAGACGTTCAACAATCATACAGGGAGAGAATATAGGAAACTGAAGTAATGGTAGATATGCTTGAGGGAAAGTGGGTTCACCAACTAAGTAAATTAATCACAAAATAACTCCTGGAATGCATTGAACTTCGCAAATTGCTGTTATCTAACAGTGTGAGAAGATCTGAAGATGTGTTTTTTCCTTTTTAATGATCAGTGATTTCTCATATGTTGCATGGATGTGTGATTGTATTGCGTGTAATATTTTTCATGTTTTTCTGGCAGAAATGGGTATATAAAATATTGAACTCTGTCTGGCTGGTGTAACGAATGTGTTTTTGTTGTTTTTTTTTTTCCTCCAGGGAACCGTCGCGAACAAATTCTACGTCCACAACGACGTGTTTCGTTACCAAGACGAGGTTTTCGGAGACTCCGACTCCGAGCCTCCCGAAGGTGAGGCGACATCCGTGATTTTAAAACTCTTTCGTCCCTGACCTGCCTTTCATCTTCCTCCTTTACCTTTTTTTTTTATCTTCTCTCTGTGTATATAGAAATCACATTTCTACTCCCATCACATCTCGTTCTGACATGGCCAAAGATGAATTAATCTATGGAGACAGACTGATTTATGCTCGGATGGTTGTACCGCCGTTATCGGCCTCGTAGATGAGATGGATCATGACTCAAACGTTTTTGATCCTCTCCCTTTGAACTGTTACCGTCTTTGTTTGATGGCAGTTGAAGCTGATTGCTGCTGACGTAATGGAGAGATGAGTCAAAGGACCTCAGATGTTTGATGTCTGGGAATATTTGATTGAAGATTTATAAAACGACAAATGGAACATGGGGGGGAATAGGAAGCCAAGATTGGATCACAAGGTCCATCACATCGAATATATATCATCTAATGTAGATAAATGAAAATGCCCCCCAGTGATTTTTGCGCTGTTGACGTCGATGTATTGCACAGAGCTGCACAATAAATTGTGATAGTCAGACTTTGGCCATACAGAAACATTTGGCATCATTTCAAAGATAGACAGCTGTGTAAATAGCCAAGGTGTTGATATAAGATGTAAAAAATGAAAAGCAGTAAAATCCGCCAAAATGGTGAGATTTATAATCATCTTCACTTTCTTCGCAGACTGAATACTTTTAATGTGGACAAGACACTGATGGCTTTATTTTTCAAATCCTTTATTGAGTCTATTTTAACCTTTTTGTTTAATTTCTTGGTATTGGAACCTTACAGTGCAAAACAAAAATCGTTTGTTCAGTATTGTTAAAGTAGCCAGCAAAATAATTGGCAGGCAGCAGGTTTCTTTAACAGATATCTAGACAAGTTTAGCGGAAGGCACGGTCGATCTTGGCCGGCTCTGACCACCCACTCTTGGAGGAATTTGTTCTTCTCCCCTCTGGGTGGAGATACAGGTCCCGCAGGGTAAAAAGCAATAGGTTTAAATTTTCCTTTGTTCCAAGTGCACTTTATTATGGCTACCATTCCAATGGTTTGATACTTTTAACGAACATACATTTTTTGGTTGTTTGCTGTAACTGTTGTGATTAATGTCCCATGTCCTCTTGTATGCTGTGTTTTTGCCCTCTACTGCAAATCAAATTTCCCCTTGAGGGACAATGAAGAACTGAACTGAACATGATCACAATATGCAGCAGAAAAAAAATGGAATTGTGATTTCATTAAATTAATGTGCAGCCCCAGTGTTGCTGCTGCAGAAATAATTGGACATCTCCAGTCATTTTATTTATTTTCAGAAACTGGTTGACTGCCATTTTTTTAAAAGATGTAGTGGGTTTTTTGTGTTCTTTTTGAATAGGGTTTCATCAGCCATAGAATCATTAAACTCTGCAGGTTTTCATCCCAAGTCACAGTCCTCGGGTAGATCTTTCCACAGCAGTAGGCAGGCGGGAGGTTTGCTGTTCTCAACCCTGTGTGGTTTTGTGTTTCAGAGTCTGAGGACGAGGTGGAGGAGATGGAGGAGAGGGTTCCCTCTCCTGACGTGGCTCAGGAAGAGTCTGCTGCCTTCTACGAACAGACGCCCTGGTAAGGACCAGCGTCACCGAATGAGATCCTGAACTGGAATAAAGACTGTGGTGCCTTGGTTGAGAAACGACACAGTACTAGAGTTTTTCAAGAGCTGGAACTCTGCTTAGAGCAACAATTAATCAAAAAAAAAAAAGAAACCGCAGTATGAACTGCAATTTCCAAATCGCAGAGGCTGCAATTAATTAAGAGAGACGTCCAAACTAGATTTGTGAACAAGGAGTTTTAGTGCTGCAGGTAATCTTTGGTCTATAAATCAAAACCTTTCATCAGACTCAAACTCAGTAAATCCTGCACACTGACATCTACTTTTTTTTTTGTAACAAAACCACTTTTCTTTAACCAATTTAAAGTTCTAAAAACTTTATGATGAGCAAAACTTGTGATATGAACCACAGTTTACATTGCAATATTCTGTCAAATAATCACAATAAGATTTTTTTTTGTCAGTATCTTTCAGCCGTATTTACGATGTACACTCATGTATATAAATCCTTGTAAGACCTAGTTTTACTCACGGATTGTTTGCCATACTTTTGACCATAAAAATCCTGCTCCAGATGACTTAAAGGAACGGCAGAAATGCTCGTTTTAAGCGTGCAGTTTACTCAAAACGAAACTCCAATTACATACCTGTGCTTTTGTTTCTTCTTCCCTTGCTGATTGTAATTCACGCCTCGCTGGTTCGCCTAAATAGATGATAGACAGACTTCATCTCCTGCAAAATGCTGCTGCTAGAAGGCGTACTAGGACTAAAGGGTGAACATATCGCACCTGTATTGGCCACTCGCTTCGTTTCTCTTCTACAATTGATTTTTAAGATTCTTCTACTGTTTTTTTTTAAGGTACTAAATGATTTCGCACCTCCACACATCAGAATGCCTGAAGGAAAATGCTCAAAAGTCGCTGCTTGAAATCATCAATCATCAAACGCCTGTTTACTGAAGATTCCTACTGTAAAGCAAAAGAAAAGACGCTGCTTTTATCCTTCAAAGATTTGGCACGCTCTTCCACTTCAGATTCGTCGGGCTTCCTCTGTAAATGGTTTTAAAAAGCAGTTGAAAGCACTTTTTCACTTTGGCATTTTAATAGAATTTTTTACCCTCCATTGTTTTTAGCCTGCAGCTTATTTCTGCTGTTTTATTTCCTTTTCATAATAGCATATCTTACATTTTCATATCTCTTTAATGACTATTCTATATTTGTACAGCACTTTAATCTCCATGTCATGTATGAAAGGTAGCTTGGTAAATGTTAGAGTATATCCCCACATGCCTGCAAAGCAAAAGCAAATTTTCACTCCTTTTTAAGTTGTATAAAAATGAACATTGTCAATTTTGTATACAGTTTTAGCCTCAAGTCACCCAGGTAACTGTCATGCTGTACTAAGGTGCATTTGAATGTGCTTTAACAACAAAATGAGGCATGTGTGCCTTGTCAAATAGTAGAAGTAGGGATCCGACAATAACCGGTATTACTATATATCACCGTAAAAAAACAAGTTATTACACCGCCCTTCATTTTTATTACTGTGACGACCGCGATAACAGTCTTACATTAAAATGTCTTGCTATGATAAATTTGTTTTGAACTAATTGAAGGTTTTCATCTTATTAAAAATTATCAGGATAATATTGTATACTGAGATAATTTTGGCCAAGATAATCGTACTATGAAATCTTCATAAGCAACGGTTGCATCGGGTCCTGCGTTTTTGATTAAAACCATAAACCCGTCCTTGTCCATTCCAGTCCGGAGCCGGCGGTTCCTGGCGAGGAGGAGGAAGGAGCGGCGGCGAGCCCCGAGCCGGAGCCGGAGGCCGAGAAGGAGGCCGAGGCCGCCGCGGTGGAGCTGAAGACGGAGACGATGCTGGAGACGCAAGCGGAGACGCACACAGCCGACGAGCAGACAGAGAAAAGCTCCGCCCCCGCCCCGCCCGCCGCAGAACCCGCCGCCGCACCCGCCGAACCCACCGCCGCCGCTCCAGAGGAAAACAGGGTGAGTGAACTGGGTACAAGATACAGATAAGAAAAAGATAAACAGCCACTGAAGATAATAAACTCATAAAGATAGAGATGCATATTTACAGGGTGAAATGGCTCACTATTCCCTTATCAGGTTTACAGATGGGAGAACAAATATACAATGTGTCCAGACATGCAAATATGTGTGGTTGTTTTATTATTCACATCAATAGATTTACAGGTGGAGGTAAATGTACATAAATGTGCAGATGTGTGTTCTTAAAATATAAAATTTTAAAATGAGTAACACAGGGTTCCTACGCAGGTCAGGAAAAGTATTAAAAATGAATTTGATCATTTTCAGGTCTTGAATAGTTTGGGAATTTGAAAAAAATGTATGGAAAAGTATGGAAAATGTTGCGGTTCAGGTCCGTTACACACATAATTCTAGCTTTTATGTTGTTGTAGAGCCACTTTGAGTCCACAGTTTTTGTTGATGTGAAGAATAATGTTCAGATAGAGGGACGCTCTTATTACCCAGCCGCTGTCAGCATGCATTATATCAAATACCGACCAAAATCAAATCCGGTCAAGAACATAGGGTCTGGGAAAAATATGGAATTTTAAAATGGAAAGTGTGCAGGAACCCTGCCAATCATCTCACATATTCTGATATTTGTCACTGTGAAGAACAACCTTCATCTATACAGTGATGTGACCTAGTTGGCAGGGGCAAGATGTCTGTCTGCGTAAATCATATTGAACACCAGACAAAACCTTCAAAACAAATCAAGGTCTGGAAACGGTATGGAATTTTTTAATTGAAAATGTGTAGGAACCCTGGTAACAATTTAAAATGCAATCCTGGTGGAACTCCCTCCTCAAGGAAGATGACGATGTATAAATAAACAAACAAATGTGATTTCTTATTTGCCGTTGGTGTTTATTGTTTCCTGTGTCCCCCCCCCCAGCCGTTCTCCTGGGCGTCGGTCACCAGTAAGAACCTCCCACCCAGCGGGGCCGTCCCGGGCTCAGGAATCTCCCCCCACGTCGTCAAAGCCGCTCCCCCAGCACCGGTAGGTCTGCTAACGCCCGCTTGGTTCTGTTTTGCACAGTGGAAAACAGCCATAGGAAACTGGCACGTCAGCGATCCAAGCTGGTGCGATTGCTGTTGATCACAATATCTTGCAAAATAATTGTCTATTTTAACCATAATCATGCAGCTCAGTGAGAAATCTGTTTAACTGCAGCCTCATCTCAAAACAAAGACAAAATGTGAACAAGTCAAGATTTCTTGACTCCTAAAAAGATTATACAGTATCAGGCCTGGAATTAAGTCATTATTGGGGCAAGGCCACTTTGGCCTTTGATGACTACAAATTTATTGGGGCATCGCGGCCAAAATGTAGGGCAAATGTAGGGTTATTAAAATCCTTTTTTCAGTCCCTTTTCCTCAACAAAATTAATATCCTAATAGAAAAATGAAGTGCTGCAGTGTGATACAGCACATATAAGATGGCTCAGACTGCAAAGTTAGTTACATGTCCAGTAACACATGATAACGTAAGTGTAACCCAGGTTATTTTCTGTAGCTACAAATTACAGATGTCCCCTAAACACCTCACATGCAGACTATCGGTAGACACTACAATTTACCGATGTTCCCTAAATGCCTCATCTGCAGGCTACTGCTACTGATAGCATTTTTGCTGCTCTAAACCCGGTTAATTTTGCTATATTCTTCATTACAGCGGCTAATTACCCGCTGTACATTTAAACTTACACTAGTTCTGCTCAAGCACTCATAGTTCTCTCCTTCTTTTAGGGACTTTCACGCTTTTCAGATCTGCTAGTTGCTTAGCAGTTAGCGTTAGCTTAGCGATGGCTTCTCTCTCTCCCTCTCAGTTTAATTAATAATTCGCTGTTAATGTTTATGTTAACGTTACACATATATTTGCGGGAGTGTGAGAAATCTTGCGCTACTGTTGATGTCCAGCGTGATGACGGAGACACTGGGAAACGTGAGTTTGTTTATTTGCTGTGTCGCTTGTAGTTTTAAATGAGGAAATCCACAACTTTATTTTAAGGGCACAACGGCCAGTTGAAAACAGGACATGCCAAACTGGCCGTGTGGACAGTTAATTTTAGAAGGGGCATTCCGGCCACACTCTGGGGCATCCACGGCACTGGCCGTTTGGCCGTGGTATAATTCCTGCCCTGCAGTATATCAATTTTGGGGAAAACAATTATTACCTGAGTTTCACTGTTCACCATCTCAAAAATGTTGAGAATCTAAATGTAAAGGTTCTGTCTTTTTCTCAACCAGGGACTTGCTGTTTCAGCCTTTAAAACATATCATGATTTCTTTTTAATTTTGTGCTGTCAGTCATTTTGTGAGGAGCAGGTGTGACTGTTTTTTCAAATGGTAGAAATCTCATTTTGGAACTTAACTCTCCTGTCCAACATTATATTATGTTGGAGTTAAAGCCGAAGATGAGTCTGTTCAGCCGTCACAGCAGTTCATCCTCAGCTGTTTTGACAAGAGTGTTGCATTTTACTCCCAGAAAGAAAATGTGATTTTTGTAGCCCAGAGTAGAGATAAAGGCAGAGTGTCCCCAGCAGAGGACACACACACACACACACACACACACACACACACACACTCTCTCTCTACACCTTCTTGACGATAATGAGAGTTGTTCTGTTTTTTCTTTTGCCCAGAGTCAGGTCATGAGTCCCAGCCAACAGCGGCAAACACACTTTCCATTTTCTTTGTCATTCTTTTTCTTTCTCTCTCTCTCTCATCTCTTTCTAATATATTTGTGTGTCTTGTTGTTTCAGGCCAGAGTGGAGGTGAAGTCAGAGTCGCAGTCAGCAGCACAGAGACCACAGAGAGACCAGAGGCCGAGGGAACAGAGGCCTGGAGGCCCTCCGCCTGTACACAGAGGGCCCAGACCAGGTACACACACACACACACACACACACACACACACACACACACACACACACACACACACACACACACACACACACACACACACACGGTGGGAAATTGCCACCAACCAAATGCAACTCCAGCAGCCACTTTGGCAGACGTTATTCTGAGGTCCTTTTTGTACTCTAAAATGCATGCTTCTTAATTCTTGGGATTTACAAAACACTGTGGCCTTTGGAAAAATACTTTTCCTGCCATACACACACACACACACGCAAATGCCTTGGTGCATTCTCAAACCAGATGCAGGAATATACACACATGCAAAGACAAATGCAGGTTAAACTATTCGCCACACACAGCCGAGCAGTACCAGTACCTTCTCACATCACGTGTGTGTGTGTGTTGTGTTCCAGTGCGGGAGGGCGAGCAGGGCGAGTCGGAGGTGCGCAGGGTCGTCCGGTACCCCGACGCCCACCAGCTGTTCGTGGGAAACGTCCCGCATGACGTGGACAAGGCCGAGCTCAAGGAGTTCTTCGAACGTAAGTAGTGAATGAGCTAGGCTGGGAAATGCTTTGAGTCGATCACTTCACTGAAAACAACCAAAAAACACATGAATAGCTGGTCGTAAAGCTCTAGAATACACTGCAAACATGGAGTCACAAGTCCAAAGTGTGTTTTTTAAGAAAGGTTTTCTAACAGGGGGTGTTGTAAAACTTCAACATATTCCATAAGGGATTGTAATACATTTTCATATCATAAAATTAATACTTACTACTAGAGTTTTTTGGATGCTGGTCAGACTAAGTAAGCAATTTGAAGAATCACTTTGGGCTCTGGGAACTTGTCATGGGCATCTGTCATTATTTTTTGACAGCTGAATAACCATTTATAGAAGGCATTAGAAATATTTATTGTGTTATAGCTAAACCTATACTGTGCTATAAATTCCTGCTTCATAGAAAGTGTTGCCTTGTTTTCTTTGTGCTTTTACATCGCAGGTTATGTTAAATGTTCAAAACCTGAATATCTTGTATATGTAACCAGGGCGGGAAACTGCAGACAAATCTTAGTCACCTGGCTGGTGTGTAACATGATCCCCCCCCCCCTTCCTCCACAGAGTATGGTACAGTCCTGGAGCTGAGGATCAACAGCGGAGGGAAGCTGCCAAACTTTGGCTTCGTGGTGTTTGACGACTCTGAACCCGTACAGAAGATCCTCAGCAACAGGGTGAGAATCAATATTACAAGGTTTTACCTGGCTGGGATTTTGAGCTTTATTCAAATTTCTTCTAATTTCTAAAATTTGGTGATAAAATAATTCTCCCCTCTCCTCTCCCCAGCCCATCAAGTTCAGAGGCGACGTGCGTCTGAACGTGGAGGAGAAGAAGACCCGGTCGGCCAGGGAGGGCGACAGGCGGGACGTCCGGCCCAGGGGTCCCGGAGGCCCCGGGGGTCCCAGGGAGCGGATAGGAGGCGGCGGCGGCCCCCGCGGCCCCCCCGCCCGCGGAGGCATGGCACAGAAGCCCAGCTTCGGCTCCGGACGGGGCGCCGGGCCCAGCGAGGGCCGCTACTCCGGCCAGCGCCAGTGAGCGGCGCCGGGGCCCCGAACCCGAGTCACATTACTGTTGGAAACGGATTCGATTTGCTTCTGAAGGGTTTAGTGATCCGGTCTGTTGCAGCGGGAAACAATTTGACAAAGTGGAACACAAAACATCTAGAGGGAGCAAAGACGAGGAGGAAATATTGAATCGGTGTCAAAATTTGGGGCGCCCGTACATGCTCTGATTTCTGGCCTGCTGATGTCATCGTCTCCTCCTCGTTCTTCCTCCTAGTTGCGCACAAAGCTAACAGGCTAAATGCGACCGAACAGAAGCATCTCGAACGGGTTTCTCTCAGTAACTGACGCAGGTTTGGTCGAGAGCTTTCGCCAACGTCAAGTCACGCCAGCTCCTGCTGAGGTCGACAGCCAGTCTCGACATCTGTCTCCCACAAAGATGGCTGCCTCCCCCCCCCCCTCCCTCTCTCCTTCCTCCTCTTCCTCACCTGCTGCTTTTTGTTTCCTCTCCCAGGAATCCAGAATGTCACTCCTCCTCCTCTTCCTCTTCTTTCTATCTATCCTCCTTTTGTCTCCTCCTCCTCCACCAACACAAATGTATAATCTGGACTTTTTTTCTTTGTCTCTTTTTTTTTGTTTTTTCATGCTGAACTTGAATTTGTTAAGAAGAAACAAAAATCTAAACACACGCAAACACGAGAAAAAAAAAGGGTAAATACTACTTGAATTGGGGATTAAAAAACCCAGAGGTTAGGTTTTCGCGTTCTCTCTCCCTGTTTCTTAAAGGAACGTGTACTTTACTGCTTGGGCAATCCTGTGTATTGCTGCCACCGTTGTATCTAGCGATGGATCTGTCTTATCTTTTTATTCTATCAGGTCAAGAAGCGAACTGTAGTGGTTTTTATTTGAGTAATGTTGGCTTGTAATATGTGGAATCATGGACGCGTCTGAATGGAGCATGTATCAAATCCCGTTAGCCTTCTACTACCGATGCACTTCATTTGTCATCATGTGTAAAATGAGCTCACCTGCCGATGAGAGAACTAAATAAAAAGTGATTTACTGTTTTAAACCTCGTCTCTGTTCAGTTCTTATTTGGCATCAACTTGGTTGCACGGTTGTTAAGAGATGCAATTGGCATCTATTGACCAACTTCATTTTTTGTTCGAGTCGCACATAGTCTTGAGGAGTTTGCCATGTGGATGAAAAATTTACTACTAGTAAAAAGTTTGGACACGCCACGTTTTTACCATTTTTCACATTTTAGAATAATAAAGACATCAAAACTATGAAATGACAGAAATGGAATCATGCAGTGACCAAAAAAAGTGTTAAACAAATTAAAACTTATCTTATATTTTAGATTCTTTAAAGTAGCCGCTCTTTGCCTTGATGCAAAGGCTTTGGAAAAAAATTCATACAATAATGTCTTTGGAGTCGACATTCCTTTTAGATGTGATACTGTATACATGACATCTCATTTGAAGGGTGGAATATCAATGATAAAAAAAACTGGTACAAATACTTCTGGCAGCAAGCAAAAAGGCTCTTAAGAGGAAGTGGCTAAAATCAGAACCACCCACCGTTGATGAGTGTCCTCAAAATCCATGTTCAGCTGCCAAACTGTTGGTCCTTGGATCAAAAGCTCAGACAGTAGTAGTTCTCTGATCTGAAGACCTGTATTCAAGCCTCCACAAGACCAGCTGCAGGAGGGGGGCTGTCCTGTAACTGACCCTGACCTCTGACCTCTGACCCCTCTGTTGGAGGCGGGCGAGAGAAAAGACTGATTTCTCCTCAGAGGATCAATAGAGGAACACAAACGAGATAAACGGCTTCAATAAATCACAATGTATTGGAAACAAAACTTACGCACCTTCATGTGGTCGACAGTAAAAAAATAAAGTGGGGAAGTGTTCAGTGTGAATATGAGTTAGCAAGGACACAAGGCTGCCAAACTGAATAAATGCAGCTAATATTATATCCGCAGGGCTGAACGATATTGACAAAAAAATCTAATTGCGATTATTTAATAGAATATGTTCTTCTTGTCTCGAATAAGTCTTGTCATACATTTTTTAGAACTTTAAAATTGTTTAAAGAAAAGTCAGTCAGTGAGCAGATTCACTGAGTTTGAGTCTGATGAAAGGTTTTGATTCATGGACCAAAGATTACCTGCAGCTCTAAAACTCCTTGTTCACAAATCCATTTTCTGATTTGGATTTTTTTTGGATTAATTGTTCAGCTCTATTCCCAACTTTTTTGGCTCCTGACCCTGAAGCGATCCCCCCCACCCCACCCCTCACACACACACACACTCCCGTCCGTCACAAGCTGCATCTCCAGAGTGGTGAACAGTTCAGCCAAAGAATGATTTTCCTTTTTCAGGTCGTTTCATTTGATTATCAGAGACCTAGAGGCTGAAAACTACTCAGTATTTCACAGAGAAAAAGCAAAGCTCACAGAAACCTTTAGACATGAGACAAACAGGCAAGGCAAACTTTATTTATATTGCATATTTATATGACATTCCACACAAAAGGCAAATTCAATGTGCTTCACATAAAACACAAAATACATAATTTTGACAAAAGAAATAGACATAAGTAATTAGGGCTGCAACTAACGAATATTTTCATAGTCGATTAATCTGTCGATTATTTTCTCGATTAATTGATTAGTTGTTTGATCTATAAAATGTCAGAAAATGGTGAAAAATGTGGATCAGTGTTTCCCAAAGCCCAAGATGACGTCCTCAAATGTCTTGTTTTGTCCACAACCCAAAGATATTCAGTTTACTGTCATAGAGGAGTAAAGAAACCAGAAAATATTCACATTTAAGACACTGGAATCAGAGAATTTTGACTTATTTTTTTCTTAAAAAATTACTCAAACCGATGAATCGATTATCAAAATAGTTGGCGATTAATTTAATAGTTGACAACTAATCGATTAATCGTTGCAGCTCTATAAGTAATTAATAGTTTTTTTTCCTATCTAATAAATTGTGTAGTAACTCCTCAAAATTATCTCACACAGTGTTGAGAAACACCTGTAGTCCACCTAAAATCTGCACATAAAGAGTTTAAAGATTAAAATCTTAGTAGGTGGGGCAGCTTGGTGGTTCAGCTGGTTAAGGTTCATGCCATGTAACTCTGACATCTTGGTTTGAATCCGGCCTGGGACCTTAGTCACCTTAGTTACCCTCTGTTCCTCCCCCAGTCTGCCCCATCTCCACTTAAAACTGTCTAATAAAGGCAAAAATCTGAGGTCACTTTAGGGCCCGTTGAGAGAAAATATCGGAACTGAGAACAAGAATCATGTAAAGGCGAGCGAAGGATCTGAGAGCGAAAATAATTCTCTTGTTTTTTGTTTACGGTTTAAATTCCTCATTTACAGTAATTTGTTTTTGCTTGCAGTTTTGCTTTCTCCTTGACAGTTTTGGTTTCATGTTTATGGTTTAGTTTTCTCCTTTATGGGTTTGGTTTCACATTTTATGGTTTGCTTTTTGTTTTTGCTTTCAGCCCTAAATTGACCTCATACAAAAACATATTCTGAATTATTTTTTATTTTTTTCCACATACAGTGTAATTTGAATAGTTTCTTACCGTCAACAGAGTAATGTGAGCTCAGTCCTCTAGGCTAAGACAGCCAGTCATAACTCGTCCAATTCGTGAACCATCTAGAATCCAGATTCCCCGACTCGAGGAGACGTTTAAGGGAAAGTTGTATATCTAATAATCCTGACAGCACCTGAACGCTCGATCAATCAGACCGGGGAGAGATTGCTTTAACGGGAAAAAAATGATTCATCTTTTTTTTTACCTTTTCAGCTAAGAGAGTTTAATTTCTCCACTCGCTCCGTGTTGGACTTCAGTTGTCATGTAGAGAGCCTGGAGATGGACGATAAGTGCTTTCCATCTAAATGATTAGCATTGATCCCCCCCCCGGCCCGATCCCACCAGCCTGTCACTGCAGGAACAAGCCGGTTTCAGCTGTTCATTTGTCTCGCTGATCAGTGGCCCGGCGGTCAGACCGGGTCGGGGGCCACTGATGATTTGAACTGAGCATGCAGGATAAACTCCAGCTGAGCTCCTGCAGTGTGAGTGTGAAAGTCTCCCAGCTGTAAGGAAACAGAATGTGAATCGAACAGAACGGAATTATATTAAATTCCATGAAATTCCACTTCTAAGAGGCTGTGACCGGATTGGATCACTATCTGGAATTTAGGACACTAATACGTACGTCAGACATTTTTTTGTTAGTGTCCGAATCGTAAAATGATATTGTGGAATGATTTTGAGGGCACTACACATTTCCCACAATGCACTGTAACATCTAGTGAACAAGCCTGGTCACTAAAACGGTGAAAGTTTACCAAAATGCATTGCGAGTCTGTCGTCACCAAGCAACCAAGTTGTAACCCTTCCGTGGTTTTATAATGATGCATCCTCTTCTTCACCAAACCTCGTTTACTAATGCAAGTAACTTTTTTTGGTACCCAAAAGACGTCAAGCTACTCTAAAGATGTTTTCTTTTAACTCCTAATTCATAATTAATTATAAGCGCACGTTAAGCTAATTTGAGCTCGTTAACACTAACATTAACATTAAGGTCTGTTGTTCAGGAAGGTATTTATCTCTAGCTGCAGGTTATACGGTACAGAGCTTATTGTAAGGTGTTTTTTGTTAATGTCAGCTAGTGAGAATCCAAAACGTGAAGGAAACCGCACAGCTGGATTGGTGAAGTGCCGGCTGTGTGAAAATAAACAGACAAAAGTAGCTGCAAACAACTCCGATGCAGAGAATATTTATTCACCGACATAAGGTCGGAAAACGCCTAGATGGGAACGTCGGTGAATATTTTTTTCTGTTTAATGTCAGCTAGTGACACATATATGGCTTTGAAGGAATATTGGTAACTTGTCAAATCTTAGCTGAAACATTTGTTTATGCGACTGGTGAATGCAGACGCAGATTGATGATGAATGATGATGAATTCACTCATTAATCATGTGTGATTTACCGCTAATTAGTGCACTAATAGAGCAGCACTATATAGGGAAGTACAGATGAGGGAGTAGTGATCCATTCCGGTCACAGCCAGAGAGTTTGTCTCGACTCACTGAACATTATAAATCAATACATTATGAATCAAATAAAGACAGTTCAACAAATCAAACACATTCAATAATAATGTATGGATTACCATTACATGTTCTGCATCAAATACCAGCTGAAAGGTTCCTTTAACATGTTATGATATTCAGTATTGATAATATATAACACTGTGTGGAATATCAGATATGAGGTAAAAAAACAAACAAAAAAACATGGAATTTCATAGAATCTCATTGAATTAAATTCCAATTCTGCCTCCTGTAGGTTTTTTTCCAGTTCCAATTCCTCAGCTGAATTGGAGTTCATTCATGAACTGACCCAGACCCTGGTCAGAGACAGTCCTGTAACTTGAAAACGTACAGGTTGAAATCCCTCATCAGATGATTAACACTTCAGCAGCCAGCTGTCCTGCTGAAGTGTCCATGAGCAACTCACTAACACCCTCCATCTCACTGTGAGTTGTTCTGGATGAGAGTCTCAACTACAAACCTGCAATGTTGCTCTGAAGCCAGCCAGCCTGCCTGCCTGCAGGTTTTGTAGCTGACGTTTAACAGCTTACAGTATGTAGTAAATACAGTAAACACAGTATGTGCAAAATTGGATAACAGATCTGTGCTTTTTTAGTTTGTGTGTTTAGGTGAGACGGGGCCGGGCTTCTCAAATGTATTCTCTGAGGATTTCGGTTTTCTCTCCTCCACTGACTTCACTTGAACTACGGATGAACTGAGCGGGAAAGGTGGTCATGGAGGACAGAGCCTGGAGGAGGCTGCAGGTGTTCAGGTGTGTTTGTGTGTGTGTGTATTTCAGTGGGTTGCTGGAGCACAGTGTGTATGCTTTTCTGTGTTTACATACTGTATCTGATAATAATCCTGTTAAACAATATTTGCATAGCACTTTAACAAATAAACAAAGTGCAGATACAGAACTGACTGCTGTAAAGTAAAAGGAACAAAGCAAACTGAGGCTGACCACATTTGATTGTAATTTCAAACAACAAAATATTCTCTTTCAGAACATTTGCAAAAAATGGTCAAAATACACAATCTCATTATACATTCATGAATCGTTAAAACAAAAATATCTGGTCAGTGTTCATCTTCATTTCTTTTTTCTGAGCTGTATGTCCTCCAAATACATTTCTGACAATTTGTTGCTTCATCCTTTTCTCCGTTATAATGATAAAAACTATAAGGTTTGGGCTGCCACATTTTGTCCTACTCTATTGACACCCATGCTGACCATACTGAAATGCAGAGCAAACAAATTCACCATACTACTGCAGCATAATGAGAGAAAACAAGACACTTTAAAACTGAATGAGAGAGAGCTTGACTATTAATTGTATTTATATAAAACTGTAAAAGTGTAGCACTCAAAAAGTAGAGTTTACAAAGTGCTTCATATAAAAACAGAAGAAACAGCACAATGTGGAATAAAAAATAAAACAAGGGACCAAGAGAGATAAAAAAGGAAAGGAACGAATAAAAAGAATAAAAAACAGAATATAGCTGTGGGCAGCAAAGATGGGGGCCAAGCACCTGATGACACCAAACGCTGCACATTACCTCAGAGTAGAAACCTGCACAAGTGCACCAAATTTGGTTAAGATAGCACAACGCATTCATGAGTTATGGCTCATTTTGTCAAATATGTGCAGACTGATCTCACAGAAAAACGTGAACTGAACACGGCATGTTAACAGCAAATTACGTGTCGGTGGAACGTAAAGCGTTAAATTTACGTGTTCCCAGCACGAAGCGGTTAGGTGAAGGAGACACGACTATAAACAGGACGTCGTGTCACATTGCAGCAGCACAGTGGCCAGTCAGGGTGTTGTGGTCGGGATGGTGGACGGGCGTATACGTTTGCCTTTGATGTCGGCGACCGGGGTTCGATTCCCAGCGTTTTCAAAGGACATTTCAACCTTAAGTCACATTTTAATTTTTAACGAATGTTTTTCTTATTTAACCATGACCAAACCATTTCTCTAACCTTAACCAAGTTGTTTTACTTGCCTAAACTTTACCATTACCTTAACTAATCTAACTATGCTATGTAGCCAGCTAACGTTAGCTAGCACACAAGCCGTGACCAAAGAATATGTAGCTGGCTATGTCTAACTGATCTCTATGGCCGTGACCATACCAGCTAAAGTTAGGCACTACTAGCTGACAGCTAACTTGTTTACATAGTCAGCAAACTGTTACACCTGAGCACTTGTCTCTTTCTATTTAACAGGAAAGTTAATAAATTGTGAATGAAACACTAGCTAGCTAACTTACCTCTGTCTTCGACAATGCCAACTCTGCCCACCACGGCCCTTCTTGATGTTTCAGATTGGCCCGCCTCCTCCCTTTTATGATTGGTCGCCTGATTGAACCAATTATAACAGTTTCTCCCCTGAGAATATGTTTCAATAAGAAAAACTCCCATCTGCCAGGAGCATTTGAACCTGTGACTGAGAAGTTACAGGATAGCCTGTCAAACCACGAGGCCGCCTTGTTTTCACTTCTGTCTTAAAAGAACATGTATGTGTGTGTGTGTGTGTGTGTGTGTGTGTGTGTTCAAGACCTCTAGGATGCTGGACTGTGTGTGTGTGTGTGTGTGTGTGTGGGACAGGATCAGTATTCAGGCAGTGCAGCCTCCCGGTGTGAGCGGACACACAGTATTAGTATTCGTGGACCGGACCTGCTGACCAACATGACTCCCAGCATGTTGTGGTCCAGCTGGCAGCAAGACTCCAAGCATACGCTCATATACACACACACACACACACACACACACACACTTGTATCTTTTTGAGGATTTTCCATTGTTTATATTCATTCCCTCACCACTAGTTACCCTTACCTTTCGAACCATGGTGCGTTTACTCCGTAAGTCTGGTTCGTTTGGAGAGGTGAGAACACGCATTCGAACTCTGGTGCGGACCAAACAAGCGAACCATGGTCCTCCTGAAAAGTCAGGACTCGGTCCGTTTCCAAGTGAACCACGGTTCGGTTCGCTTTAGGTGAGAACATAATCGGACTTAATATAGGAGCTAATATAGGAAGCAAACGAAAATACAGTGCATTGTGGGTTGAAAACGGATGTTGACATCCGTTGGCGCTGGCCGTTTCCCATAGCAACAACAAATATGGAGAAAGTTAAAGTGCCGGTGGAGAAATAGGACGTTGTAATCAGTGAATTTACGTTACTGTAACAGCGATCATAAAGGCAGTATGGATTATACCGGACATGTATTGGAAATATCTGGTAAGCCTTTGCTTGTTCCACAACAATGTCTGCTAGGAGAGCTAACCAGCTGATTACTGAGCTAGCAGCTGCTCAGCTAACATCAGGTGACGTTATAATTTCTCCTCACAAAAAGCGCTCAATCAAAGCTACTATCGCAATCGCAATACGCTGCTTTTGCGACTTCTGCTACTTTCTAAAATAAGTTATGCCTTTGTTCTTGGCTGATAAAACGACAGCACTTTCACAGACTGGACCTTCTACATTTTGGAGAAACTGAACGATGAACTTCAGGTCCTTTTCCCTCCTCATAATAGAAAGGAAATCTAATTTATATAAAGGGTGAAATTGTGTGTGTGTATGTGCATGCATGTGGTTGGAGGTAAATTCAAGCTGAGTTCAGTCAATTAGGGTTAGGGTTAGTAAATCTGGACAAGAAAACAAGACATTCCAGACATTGAAATTAATATTCACCTATATTGCTGCAACCATTCAAACAAAATGTGTTTTTCCTGACTAGAAAGGTGACAGTAAGACAGTAGAGAAGAGTTACACATCATTTATTTAAAAGACACATTAAAAGGAATAATGGGAATAGACCGAAGGACCAGGAGGCTGGAAAGTCTGTTACAGTTAAGCAGGTTTACAGCACATGGGACAAGTGAGCAGTTCAATCTAAAGATCCTTTACAGCTGCATCACACATCTGCCAGTTATCAGAGCTGTCGTCATCTTGGAGGTCCGGTGGAGATTTACTTGTGTGCAAATAAAGTCTAAATATATGAAAACCAGGCCAGAAAGAGCTAGCTCAGTGGGTCTCAAACCTCTGTACCACCTCTGATCAAAGCAATGCATCCAAGTACCACCTCACCTTCAAGCCAACATCTCAAAGCACAAATATGACAAGTAGTATGAGCGCATAAGTATGGCCATTTGGAGAGGAAAAAAGTTATATCGAGTCCACGATTTATTTCATTTGTGCGCACGAGATACAACTCCTTCCCTCGACTTCGTTAAACTGTGTATTTTAGGAAAAAAATGCAACTTAAAAGGAACCTTTTAGGTATTGCAGATAGGCATAGTAAGGATTTGGTATGTTAATATCCATTGTCTGTTTACACTGAATAGGCAAATCCCCCAAATATTGCAACATATTTAGCCACTTAACCTTCAGGCCATGAAAACACAATCAGGTGCTGCAACACACCCAGGACAGGCCACATTTAAACATAATCACCAATATGTGCTCTGACTCTTTATAAGCTTGTGAAGAGCGCATGTAGGATTCTTGTAGATGTTGAAGGAAGTTCAAGTATCATGTGTGTGTGTCAGTGTGTGCTGTGTGTATCTACTATGTACAATATGTGTGTGAGCATGCAATGTGTCCATGTAGGCCTATAGTAGCTGTGTGTGTTTGTGCGCATCTTTGTGTATGCGTCCAGGTCTAGCATCTGTGTGTATGTATTTGTCTACAAGGGACTTGTGTTTATATATTTAATATCAATGGGCCTCATTCACTAAACCTTTCTTAAATTGTTCTTACTTTTGTTCTTAAGAAACATGCCTACGCAAAACCAACGTGGGATTCATGAAGCATGCGCAGTCTCGATTTTTACGTATTCCAGGTGTATCTGATGATGAATGCCACTTGTTCCTAAAGACCCTATAGACAACTTTTTTGGTTTAACTTAACATTATGAATTGAATGTTGATTGCACAGTGTAATGGCTATAGAATAATGACACCATCTGCGTTTAGATTGGTTCCCTGTAAGCCTCACTTTCACTATGCAATTCTGTCTGCCACCGGGTACGATCTCCCGGGAGAATGAAGGCTCGATTTACGGCACAAAGGAAGTGCGTCATCCATTGCGCAACCAAAAGAGGATTAGAATAGGTTTTCCCCGGTAGCTATCGGTAGCTACCGGGGAAAACACACAACCTGCCTACTTATTAATACTACTGGATGTTTTACTCTGCCTTTATAATAGCACTGAGATCAGGGTTTCTAGTTCAAATTGGGATTCTTACGGTTGTTTCTTGCTTTGGGCAGTAGCCAGGCTGCTGGTGGTAGCGTTAGCCATGTTGCTAACGCTACCGCTAGCAGCCAGAAAACCAACCAGGAGCTACAAGGAAGCCAGGACCAGCCAGAAACAAACATCTATGTTTGTTTCTGGCTGCTAGCGTTAGCGTTAGCTAGCGTTACCAACATGGCTAACGTTGCTAACGCTAGCAGCCAGAAATAAACAAATGATCCATTGTCGTTTGATAATTTAAACAAAGAACACGTTTTCTTGCAGTGGCCTTTCTAAAATGAGCAGTGGTGAAAGTTACTATATTGTGTTATGATCAAGGAGTTGATAAGCAGACAGATGGTTTGTTCTGTTGCACGGAGCCTGGCTCTAACAGAAAGCGATCTGGTTGTCTTTGCGACAGCGGCACAAACAACAATACCACTTGGAAACGCTAGGGGGGGACAACGGGGGGAAAGCTGAAAAGTTGTCTGTATCCACTTTAATTGGATGCGTGTGCCTGTTGATGCTGATTAGCATAGGTAGACGCCCTGGCAACTCTATAAAAGGCCTGCTGTCTGAAGGGTCGTGCGCAAATAAAGCATTACTGGAGTGGTGGAGAATGGCAAACAGACCCAAGAAGAAAATTCAAACTCTGCAATAGAAGTGTTGTTGTTGGGAGTGAAAAAAAAATATAGGCTATATACTTTTTAAAAGTGTAAGCGGTGGGGTGACAGCATCTGAGAAAGAAAACATGGCAAGAAATTACTGATGCTGTCAATGCTGCAACATCAGAAACACACACCTTGAATTAAATTAAAAAGAAACAGTTTTACAGTTAGAATCTAAAAAGCGAGGGCGATAGTCTAATTCCAAATAAATGCAGTTTATTAGCTCCAGGCGGACGGCAGGGTGCTGCCAAAATGTTTGGAGAAGTAATATGGAAACTGCTGTCAGGTGTCCACTCATCAGCGGAGTTGGACACTGGTTTAATTCAAGCAGCATCTCCATCTGATGGTAAGCTCAGACTTAAGGCTTTATAATAATATTGCTGGTTTTGACTGTAGCTCTTGACAGGAGCTTTCTTCCTGCGGTGTCCAAGCACATCCAAAGTCCTTCCAGCTCAGTATGCTGCGCTCGCTCTGTGGCGGAGCGAGTGCACGTATGATAATTATATGATCGCTGCTGAGGGGTCTGAAGGTTTATCAGGTGTGGCTTAACCTCTATCACCTAGAGACAAACTAGTTAGTCTTGAGACTCTGGGTTAATTTAACTTCCATTCAGCACCACCGAGTGGCGGCTCCCTCCTGGACAGCTGGAAACCACATGTAAGAGGTTTAGGATGGCGTCACAAATTAACTGAATGTTTATGGTGTGTTATTGTTTGCGATTTAAATAGGGAAATGCGTTTGGAGACAGTGCTTTGATGCGCACAGTCTATTGCTCCTGTGGTGAGATAAGATAGAACTTTACTGATCAATAAGTAATATAATAATATAATATATGTATGGTAATATATATATATATATACAATAATAATTAATCACTTTAATCACTCAGGTTTCCAACTGAATATAATTGCCTATGAATTTGTTCATATCGGCCTATAGCTTTGTTAATATGGTTATTATCACTAGGCTTATAAATGACTGAAACACATTTTGTGGTTGATGAGGTCTGGGACTGCTTTCATAGATTTTGCTTAAAGAATAAGGCATTTTAAGTAGAAACCACTTCATGCGTAATGCCCCACGCATGTTTCCAAGCACACGTAGATTTTGATCGTACCAAAGCACAAATTCAGGTAAGAAAAAAAATGATGAATGCCGAAATGTTCGTGAAAACGTTCGTAAGTACACTTTAAGATCAAATCTGAACGTACGCACGTTTCGTGAATGAGGCCCAATGTGTGTATGTGCCGTGTGTGTGTGTTGATGTGTGAGAATTTGTCCATGTGTATGTGTGTCTCATAACTATATATCTGTGTGTTCATATTTGTGTGTGTGTGTGTGTGTGTGTGTGTGCCTGTGTGAGTATGTGTGTGTGTGTGCAGACATCATTTCTAGGGCACAGGATGATTGAGCCTCATTCCAATTTGAGGCTCCTCATGCATCACAACACACATCCAAAAATACCACCGCACATCATACATGGCTTTAGAAGTGTGTGTGTGTGTGTGTGTGTGTGCAGGGTTTGGGGTCGAGCTGCAGTGAATTATTTTCTGTCTCTTTTTACATGGCTGCACCCGGGGATGGACTTTAAAGCTTTCAGCGGCGTTATCCGGCTGCCGTCTTCCCGCTCCCGCTGTCTCCATCAGAGCCGGCTCTGCTTCCTGTCCAGTCAGGAAACGCCCCCCGGCCCGTCAGGTAAAACCCTCCTCCACCCTCCACTGCCTCCTCCACCCTCCGATCACACGACTCCACTGACACGTCTTATTTCTCAGAAGGCATCATTTTATTTTCTCCTGAGTCTGGGGACAAACTAGAGGATTATGGGGCCAATTTATACCAGATTTAGCGAACCGGCAGAATAGAACAGAATAGAATGGACTGTAGATTAGGGCTGTGGTTCTCAACGTGGGGTCTGGGGATACACCAGGGGTACTTGAGAGGGTACCAGGGGGTCCCCAGCAAACTGATGAATTGTTAAACTTCACCATTATTTAATTTACATGAAGTTAGCACAATTAGAGAATGACTGTTTTGATCATAGTTTCTCTGTTATCTCTCTACCTACAATACAGACAGTCATGGAATTCTGGACAAAATCATATCTGACAATAAACATATTCTCAGATTTGGGTCTGAGAGACAAAATCTCAGCAAATGGGTGACTCCAATGTGGACTAAATTAAGGGTCTTTGATATGAAAAAGGTTGAGAATCACTGGATTAGGGGATAGGAACAGGGTGAATAGGTGAAAGCTATGAGAAAAATCTTCCTTCCATCCTTATACATACTGCCACTGATAACTTACACAGAGTGAAGTAATAGTGAAATTAAAGTTGCAGTTTTTTCAGGGGACCCCCTGGCATTCCTTCAAGGACCCCTTTGGGAACCACTGCCCTAATCTATAGTTATATAGTTCTGTACCAAGTCATATCTAACAACAAAAGTCTTCTCAGATGGGATTCCATTGGACAACATCTTCAAAAATAAATGGGGTCAGTGGTCTAATGCAGATCTATTTGATATGAAAATGTTATTTGTGTGTGTGTGTGTGTGTGTTATGTGTCAGTGTACCTGCATGCCGGGACAGACGTATCATTTACAGAGGCAAAACAATGTGTAAACCGTCAAAATGTGTTTGTCCGCCATGAAAAACCTGCCAGTGATTTGTACAAGTGTTATGTGCCATTTCCGTAACATCCCATAATGCCCTGCTGCAAGTCAAATCTTCAGCCCGACCGGCGAAATCATGCTGTACAGAGAATAACGCTCATCTCAGGCAACGCTGCTCATCAGCCACAGAATAAATACAACCTATGGCAAGGATTTATTTGCAATTTTTAATACTTTTTCTTTAATGATTACACAGATCCTTGAGTCGAGTAACAGAAAGCAGTAGATCCAACTCCAACAATCTTGACAATGTTCAAAAACAGGTAAAGAGATTTTTGTTCAGAAAACCTTTAATCGTTAATAGAATTAGTAGTATGACATATTTCAATAAATATTTAGATATATACAGATACAGCAGAAACGGTACATTCTTTTTTTTTTCTCTTCAAATTGCTTCACATTTTTTTTGTACAAGCCAAAAATATCTGCCATTGTATTTATATTCATGCAAAATATTCAGTGTTTTTCAGATTAATGAAAAATAAAAAGGATTTGCTGAACTTTTTTTTTTTTCATCCTGCTTTGAAGTGCACTCTCGGATTATGAGCATCGTAATTTGCAAATTAAACGGGTGCACTTTGTGCCAATACACAATAGAAGCAAGTAAAGCAAAATTAAGGCCATTCCAACTTGTGCAAAGAAAATAAATTATATAAATAATAATAACAATGTTCCCTTAAATTCACAGCAGTTCAAGAGTCATTGTATTTTTCCGTGTCCTTCTCCCTCGGCGGTAGAAGTTTGCCAACGTCAGGGCGGCCATGTTGTACCATACATACGATAAAATACAATAGAATAGAATAGAATTTTCAAGAAAACCAAATGGAACCCCAAAAACCAATGGAACCATTAATCATCGACAAATCATACCATGCTACTTCAAAATCGACATCTGAACGTAAAGTCGTAGAAACTTCCAAAACACGTCCTCCGTTGTTCAGTTCGTACGCATCACATTGCACCCTTACGCTATATAAACCCAGTATCTATCTCATGGTATGAACCCCCCCACCGCCCTCCTCCCACAACCCCCCCACCCCCCCCAATACAATTGATAATGATTAATACAATGGTGAGGCTTACGAGAAAAGCTCTAAAATGTCTATGAAACACACAACACCCACGCCTGAAGAAGGGTATGAGTCATGTAAAATGGCGGTTGAATGAATGCATGATATGCTTGTAGGTCCTCGTTTGTTTGCATATTCAACCCCCATATGGCACGAGAAGATATGTTTGCTCCGACTGGGTGACGGGACTGTTGGCTGTTGGCAAGAGGCTGGCGGACAAGAAGCGCTTCGGACTTCTCCCGATGCAGTGTCTTATGGCACAGAGGGATAAACGCGAGTCGTCTTAATTAGGCCGAGCCGATCGATTTGCCTCGTCAGCTTAAGGCCGTGATCAGATGGGAGGCGTTTTAATCCTGTTGGTTTTTTTTTAATCCTTTAATCGTTTGAACGTGAAGCGCAGCTGTGAGCGTCGCTAGCAACAGAGAGAGCAAGAGCGTTACATCATTCTCGCCGCTATGCAAGTGTTAGCTAGCTAACTTGAAGTAGCAAAGGGGGTAATGTTGTTGAAAACAAAAATGGAGAAGGGAAAGTTAGCGATCGCTCTTCTCGCTGTTGAAGAAGAGGATGAGGAGCCCGATCTGAAACAGAGGATGTTGCTAAAGTTAGCATTATTAGCTAGAAAAGCTACCAAACGATCTGGCGTAGCAAGGTACACTGTCGCCAACGGAGAAGACGAGCGTTTGCCCAGGAGGTCGTTGACCTTCCTGTCGTCACGTTGGTTGCAGCAACTAATGTCATCGTGTCATAGCTTTGTTTTTGTTTCGTTTTTATTTTATTTGGCAAATAATCATTGTAATAAAGTAAATGTAACTCTACTCTGATTTCTTCGCGCTTCACCGCATCAGAGTGTGGGAAAATGTTTAAGCAGCTGAACTGCAGTTTGTAGCTACTACATTTTACGCGTGGGCGTTTCTAGCTTCGTGTCGCCGGTTTCCAATGAAAATGACTGAATGTTGCTTTTTAGCCCGCACTCTGAACGCACCTTAAGAGGCTGCTTACTTCCCTTCCCTCCCTCCCTCCCTTCCTTCCTTCCTCCCTCCTTCCCTTCTGTCTAAAACTGACATAACGTGCGACGCAGCTGAAGTTGAGTCATGTTGAACTTGGAGCCACAAAACACCAGGCGCATAGTTTGGAGAAGCAAACCATTTAAACTGAAAAAAAAAAAGAAAGAGAAAAAGGCGTGTACGAAAGCATCCTATGTGATCATGGCCTTAAGCAGCATGCAAGGTTTTAAACCCCTTCGCTGGGAGTGATCTATGAAATGCATAGTTTTGGGGCGAAGCGTAATCTATTGCACTTCCATAGTTAAATCATGTTGGAATGTGAATTGGCTGCAGAAGAATGTCTGTGTGCGGCATAGCCCTTCGGATCAGTCTTACACACTATGAATTAACTACGGATTATTGAAAAATATCAAGGTATTGAGACAAATCTTGTCTTTGATGGAATTAAATGAATGGAAAATCTTTCATAAACCTAAACGTTCACTATAATTATTCTCTCTTATTTATTGAAAGGAGTATTTCTCCCACTGGCTCGTACAGGTAAAAATGAATGAATGTTATAGAATTTATTACGTGAAAAACAACCTGCCTTTTGTTTCAGCCTCAACACAGTCTGTCATTATACTCCTCAAGGAGAAAAGTACTCTTAAATTTTCTCCTACCATCTTATACAAGTCAAAAAATGTCAAGTTATAACATTGATCAAATGAAAATGGCCTGTAATCTGCTAAAAATCCAAACAATACTCCTCAAGGTAAAATAGAGGGACAATGCAGAAAAATGTCCCCTATCAAAATATCTCTTCATGTATCTCAAATTATTCTGACAAAACCAAAATGGACGCGCCGTGTTCGGCAACAGAGAAAACATGACTGAATGTCTGTTCATCCTTTGCATCTGCATCTGTCCTACAAAAGTGTGGCGTCTTCCGAGGGTCGTAGACCAGAAAAGGCAACGGCAGCGACGTCAAACACGACAAAGAAAAAACACTTCTTTGGTTTTGGTTTTCAAAACCAAGTTGGACCGGGGCTGAAACATTTTAACAAGAAGAAGAAGAAGATTTTCAGCTAAATGGCGTCCTCATGACGACCAGCAGTTTATTCACACTGGTACTGAAGTCTTAATATGTTGAGGATTTGGTGGGAAAAGGGTGTCAGTGACATTTTGGCTGAAAATGAGCATTATAATCATTGGAAAGCTCTTATTGAACTCAATCTGATGGTCAAAACAGCACATTTTTAATCAGAAACAACTGTACTTAAAGGTCAAATAGCTTTTTATAGAATATGAATTATATAAGTATAAACTATTCCTACGTCATGCTTTGAATGGAAAAGATGTAATCAGTTAAAGTTTTGTTTTTGCTCTGCTGTAAAATTTGGAAAATGTCACTTAGGCCCCTTGCGCTTTAAACCCTCGATATGTAAATTTCCGGTGAAGTAAAGCAGCACTTTTGGCTGAGTAAACGACGCAGGCGTGACGAGGAAATGACCATGTGCAGAAAGAGAGGATAAAGCTATTACTACAAGCTACTATCTACTTGAATCTCTGCTCTCGATCAGTTCTGATGATGACTGGCTCAGAGGTGAAGAACTGACTTCATGCTCAGGAGCTGCTTGCTGCCGATTTTAACCGGACAATATCTGTGTATTGGCTGCTGTGTGTGGCTGTATCTTCTCCATACTTTCCATATTTACCATTAAGCATCAGGGACTCCTTTTAGCAGTTAGCATTGGGATGTATGAGACAGAAAAAATAAATAAATAAATGACCCACAGCAAAGTGATGCTTTTGAAATGGAGGAGCTAAAAGGAAGGGGAAAAATAATTGCATATATTGATCATTGCATAGAGAAGCCTGGCGCAAAGCAAAAAAACCCCAAAACTGTTTCTCCAATCAAACCCGCCAACCTGCTGAATGATCAAATCCTGTCCAACATGGTTATGACGAAATATAAATCCTTTGACACGCAAAAAAAAAAAAAATGTGATTACACTCCGTGACGATGTGGCTTTTTTTTTTTTTTTTTTGCACAAACGATAAAGCTAAGTTCGCGAGCTACATCAGTGCATGTGAATGATGTCGAATGGGAATGGTTTACAGTTAATTAAGGTACAATAGGTGTTATTATCTGTATAATTCACTACATATGTCCTCTCAGCTGGGGACGGGGAGGGATGGATGGGGAGGGGGGGGGGGGGGTAGGGGGTGGGGTCGTCACATTAAGGCGGGGTCAAAGCAAGGAAGCACTAATAAGATGTAAACAGATCTATGTTTCAGGTACAGTCTCAATTAACACAACGAAGGAAAGCCAACAAGGATCTGTATGCTCCATCCAGGATCGAGTCACTCTTCCGTCTTTTTTTTTTTTTTAAGTCAATGAAACCCAAGATCAGAAACCAATATCTTAGTAAAAAAAAAAAACAACAACAACAGAAGAAGCACGTGAGAAGATCAATCGATGCAACGATTGACGTCAAATCGTCCCTCTTCCTCCAGTCGAGAGGTCGGAGCTGCAAACATGTTTACTTGGCACATGAATTCAAAAACAAAAATACAACAAAATGCAATATGAAATAAATTAAGGACAGGTAGAGGAACACGTTGACCACAGCTTGTATAAATGAGATATTTCGTCTTCTTATCTTCAGCGCCGCTCGTCCAGGTTTTTTAATTTTTTTTTGTTATTTTTTTTCGTGTCCGTCACGTGGGCGCTAGCTAGCGGCAGCAGCAGCAGCAGCATCAACCCACGCGAAATCTCATAGTGTCTCTGCAGTCCGAGGTTTCGGGGGGGAAAAAGCGTCGACGAGTGCTTGCAATACACGTTTGAAGCAAATCTAGATATATAGGACGCGTGATCCTTGCATCGCTTTATTTAATGGAAGCACCGATCCGCCTTCGATCCTTTTTTTTTTTTTTTCTCCCCCGTGAAAAATCCCCTCGTCTCCAGATGCCCCCCGCCTTTCGAAATAAAGTTTATATTTTTTCCATTTATGATAGATATATGAGTATATTACAGTGCTGTATGCTTCTCGCCCGTCCCCACCCCCCTCCCCACATCATTTTTCATAGAATTATATATATCTGTCTTCAAGTTGTAACACACAAAAAAAAAAAAAAAAATTCAAACACAAGACCCTTTACAAGACCCTCGGCTTCGTCTCCTCTCTCTTTCCAGTCCGTCAGTTCCCGGCCGTCGATTCCCCACACACAGTTTGTCGGGGCGTACCTGCAAAAAGTCTTCGTGTTTACTTTTTCATTTTTCATCTTTTCATAAATATATTGCCACATTCATATATCATGCATTTTACTGCATTGCTATTGCACTGGTCCGGATTATTCAGGAGGTGTGAAGAGACAGAATGGGGGCGGGATGGGGCAGGAGAGGAAAAGAAGAAGAAGGGATATCAATAAATATCTTAAATAACGTCTGCTGGAGGGGGGCAGGGGTGGGGCGGGGGGGGGACTGCCACAGAAAGCGACTTAGCCTTGAAGAGGAAGACAGGAAGACAAGGAAAAGGGGGCAGGTCGGTTGTGGAAGAAGGGGGCAATGAATATCTCCTATGGACGTCGTCTCTCTCTCTCTCTCTCTCTCTCTTTCTTTCTCTCTCCCTTTCCTTCTCTCTTTCCTCTTTCCCCCTGTGTACATACTCTCCGTACGTTTCGCCCTCCTCCTCCTCCTCCTCCCCTCTCGACTACTGCTTGTGGACGTCCTCGCTGCGGATGATCTTGTAAGTGATCCAGTAGAAAATGTTAAAAATGAGGAAGACGAGCGGGAAGGCCACGCGGGACACCGTGTCGATGCGCTTGGCCCGGCTGACGAACAGCTTCTTCATCTCCTCCACGCTCTTCTCGGGCGGGGTGGCCGAGGCCGGGGCGTTGTTGTTGTTGCCCTTGATGGCCATGCCGTCCTTGGCCTGCAGGCAGGCGGGGCCCATGCCGTAGCCGGCGAAGCTGAAGCGGCCCTCGCCCGTCTCATCCTCCTGCAACACAGGCCAACACTCAGGCTGTTAGGAACCAGAAAAAGACGTTACTGTTGGAGGTGTGCGTGTGCTGGATGCTGAGTGTGTGTGTGTGGGTGTGTGTTGGAGGTGTGTGGGTGTGGGTGTCGGAGGATGCTGAGTGTGTGTGTGGGTGTATTTGTTGGATGTGAGTGTGTGTGATTTGTTTTGTATGAGGTGTGTGTATGTTGGAGATAAGTGTTGGAAGTGTGTGTGTTGGAGGTGAGCTTGTGCAGGTGTTGGAGGTGTGTGTGTGTGTTGGAGGTGAGTAATCATAAGTGTTGGAAGTGTGTGTGTGTTGGAGTTGTGAGTATGCGCAGGTGTTGGAGGTGTGTGTGTGCGAGAGTGAGTGTGTGTGTGTGTCAGAGTTGGAGGTCAATTCAATTTCAGTTCAGTTAATTATGGAGGGATTTGGACATGAAAACCAAATATTCCAGACAGTTTGAAATGAAAATGAAAGGTGCGAGACATTCCAGTGTGTGTGTGAGAGAGAGAGTGTGAATGTGACTGAAACCACTAATTTAAGTTTCACTACTTTCACATTCCCTTAAAGGAAAATACTGGTGTTTCTCTCTCTCTATAATTTCCTTCCCTGCACCTTGACTTTAACATTAAACACCAGTTCCTTCTGCATCACTGCCAATGATTTGGGTTGAATTCCTTTAAATGATTCGTCACTTCACTGATAATATCAAATTTAAAACAAAAAGGCCGTGGAGCTAATACAACTATCGCCTAATTCAATCTGTAATTTAAAGGGGCAATAAGTAAAGTTTATACTGTCCCATACCATAAAATGAGTAAGAACGAACTCAACAACACCAGTATTTTCCCTAACAGGTTTATTCCTATGCAGGTTGAGTGTGTTCCATGTTTTCTACGATCATGTATTTTCTCTTTCTCCATCTATATCAATCACTATTATGACAACTGGTGAAGAGAAATGAACATTCATGTGTATTTGTATAGATATATATATATACACATAGTGATATTAAGATAAATCACTTTTCTGTGATGTAGGAAAAAAAAGGGTCACTTCACTTTTCACACTAGTATCTAATGAACATCAGTCATGACATTTAGACAGATATATACTGTAGATTTTTGTTCATTTCTCTTCACTAATATAGGAAAAAATATTGCATCACATTTCACAGTATCACACCAGCACCTTATAAACATCAAAACCATGACATTTACTGTGCTGGTGCTTCAACAGAGAGCATAGTTTTCCAATGGTCAGTTGTGGCTGATTGTCATTTGGATAAATTGCATTGATTGAATTGATCCACCTGGAATCAAAGATCATTGAGCTGGAGCCAGAAGTCCACATACATCCTCACTAACATTATTACTTTCCCCTGTAATAAGTAGTGTAATGCATTAGTACTTCAGCTCCAGTAATATCTCAGTCTGATCAAAACAATTAAGCTGTTGCTTTTGTTACTCCCTCAACACATCAGTTTGACGAACTATCCAAAAACTGCATCCCACCCCCATCTTCCTAGATTTGTTTTTTTATAATTAGTCTTCTTTTCAGCTGAAACTAGAACTTAAGATGAGAAAAGGTAGAAAAGTTTATTTTTCTGGTAGAAGTTTTCCCTCTACTTTGATTTCCTCCAGTAAAAGGACGATGGGAACATCAAACACAGACGCGGTTTGGTTTCCTGATCGTTCACAGGAGAGAAACTGACTGATCTGATTTTAGAAAGAAGAGAGGAGGAGGAGGAGGAGGAGGAACGGAGAAGTAAGAGAAGGAGGAGAGGAACCAATTAGCGCTCCCAGGCAGAAATAAGTAAAGAAAGAATATCACTTTTGAAATGAGGTACTGAGTAAAACATTACTTAAACTGTGTAGACGAGGATAAATTATGTGAGCCCAACACTGATCATAGCAGAGTTTGGGGTCAATTCATGAATTAACTCATCAATTTTGAATTTATAAAAAAAAAACCTACAGGAAACAGAATTGGAATTGAACTGGAATTTCAGGAAGTTTAATTTAATTCAATGAAATTCTGTGAAATTCCAAGTTTTTTGTTTTTTCTTACCACATGTCTGAGATTACACATAGTGTTATATATTATCAATACTGAGTATCATAAAATGTTAAAGGAACCTTTCAGCTGGTATTTGACGCAGAACATGAAATGTAATCCATACATTATAACTGAATGTTTTTGATTTGTTGAACTATCTTTTATTTGATTCATAATGTTTTGATTTATAATGTTGTAATGAGTAGAGACAAACTCTCTTAAGCCCTATTCGCACGGACTAGTATTACCTGGGGACCTCTAGTAATTTGTAATAATTGCGGAGGTCGTCTGTGATCTTAATCCTTGATCTTAATCCTGTGGGAATCTGCCATGTCCGTAATTTGTAAAGTAAAAATTCCACCGCAAATTACCTACCATATTTCGCCAAACACAGAGGTCATGTGATAATATTAGTCCCGTGTGAATCGGCATCTCTGTGATTTGGGGTCGTATTTTTATTTTTTATTTTTTCACGTTTTTTTGTTTTCTCCGCGCCTTTTTTCTGCCTCTCATCCGGGGGATAATGTCAGTACATTCGAGTAAAATACAGACTTCGCTTATCCCGTGCAAATGTGCCGCATAAGACACAGACATGGGGGGGGGGTAATTTCTAAATCACATGAGGTCCCCAGGTAATACTAGTCCCGTGTGAATAGGGCTTTAGAAGTGGAATTTCATGGAATTTAATTCTGTTCCAATTTCAATTCCAACTCCAGGAACTGAACTGGATTCTCCATTCAGCTCGTGAACGGCCCCAACACTGATCACACTACATCACCACTGAGCAGGACTTGATTTCTCCCCTTTATAAAGGTCACAGATACAGACCGGAGCCAAACACCGCCGGCTACAACGAGCTCATTTATCATCTGTCCCGTCGGGGGAGAGGAGGGCATATGGATCAGATTGATTGACATGCGCTGTAGTCAAGGTTAGGGCGTGCGCCGCGTTTCAACCCGAACACGTTCAGATATTGGAAATCCTATCTGCACCGCCCTGCCTTTTCATTATAGGAGACACAATGAATTCCTTATCTGGTTCAGAGACTCCAACACAAACACTGAGATGGGCTGAGAGACCGTGGCCATGAGTGTGTGTGTGTGTGTGTGTCAGGGTCATAATTTAACAGGGGCTCGGGACAAAAACACCCTTCAGAATTCATAAAATACCCGTGAAATTAAAAATGAACGGATAAAAAAGCCCCCAGTAATTAGGGCCGATGTTAAAAATTGACGTGTGAGTGCAGCTACTGTCCCCCGTGGGCCACCGTAGGTGATTCGTAGGAGTCCATGACCGGGCGATTTTTTTCCCAGTGCGTTCGGGAGAGAAAATGAATCGTTTTTTTGATCAGAAAACAAGCGAGTTCACAGCCTGAAGCAGGAGAAAATGTCGGCAGAAAACAGAAAACACCGACCAACACTGAGTCAACAAAAAATACAACAGCTACTGTGAAGATGGACCAGCTGGGGACAGAGTCTTCTGGAAGGCCTGCTGCCAGTTTCCAGCAGTGGGAAAGAAGTAAAATCTTAGCAGTACAAATTGAGTGTTTATTTGCCAATATGCAATGCAAATGTGTAATTTCACAGTTCAATAAAATTCCCCCTGAAAACGACCAAAATGCCCCGAAAAATCAGATCAATGAGGCAAAAAATGCCCTCTGAAAAAAGTGTTTTTTTACCCTGATGTGTGTGTGTGTGTGTGTATGTGCTTGTTTGTAGATACTGCATTTGTGTGCATTTGTGTCTGTATGCATTTGTATCCGTGTGTGTGTGTGTGAGTGTGTATACGCGCGTGTGTGTGTGTGTCTGCATGGCCTTGTGTGTCTGCATGTCTGTATTTATGTGCCTGCATTTGTGTGTGTGTGTGTGTGTGTGTGTGTGTGTTAGACCACCAGGCAGGAATCCATTTTTAGCGCCCATGTCCCCGTTCTGTCCTTGTCTCCACGACATCCCATCTATTACTGTTAATACATGTACACACACACACACACACACACACACCTCTGAAACGCATCCACATATGCATACGTAGGCATGACTGCATGCGGGTATGCATCCCTGTGTGTGTGTGTGTGTGTGTGTGTGTGAGAGAGAGAGAGAGAGAGAGAGACTAACCTTCTATATGGGAGTCAGGTATGTGTGTTTGCATGTCAGTGTGTATATCACCATCCTTTCCCATGCAGGCCTGTGTGTGTGTGTGTGTGCCACTTCATCCCTCCATACCCCCCCCGCCCTCCCACCCCACACACACACACACACACACAGCCTCTGCACATTAGCCGCCATGCTAGCCGACCTCTGGCCGTCCTTCACTGACGCTGCTAAACTATTACAGATGCTCTGCTTTATTCTGCCTGCCATGTGATTAATGTGGAGGAGGAGGAGGGACGTGATGAGGAGGAGCGATGAGGAAGGGGGGGTGGGGAGGTAGGAGGGACGTGAGGAGGAGGGAGCGATGATGAAGCGGAGGGAGAAGGAGGGGGGACATGAGGAGGAGGAGCGATGAGGAAGAGGAGGGAGGGACGTGAGCAGGAGGAGTGATGAGGAGGGGGAGGAAGACAAGGAGGATGGAGGGTGGAGGGAGGAGGAGCGATGAGGAAGAGGGAAGGAGAAAGAAGGAGAATGGAGGGAGGAGGAACGATAAGGAAGGAGAGGAAGACAAGGAGGAGGAGGAAGGACGTGAGGAGGAGGAGCCATGAGGAGGAGGGGGGGGAGGGAGGAGGGGGAGAGGGAGGAGGAGCAATGAGGAAGAGGGGGCAAGGAGAAAGGAGGAGGATGGAGGGAGGAGGAGGAGGAATGATGAGGAAGAGGGGGTAGGAGGAGACAGAGGAGATGTGAGTCGTTTCATTCTTTCTTTCCTTGTCTTTCATTCATTCACTCCAGAGTATCTGCTGGTCCTTACATAGTCTAAAAAAGTCTTCAATTATTTATATTTAGGGCCTTGAAAAGTATAAAAATGTCTTCTATTCAGTTGTTAGAGGGTGATGTCACTTGTTACAAGGTCAGTGTTACAATCTGCATCACATCTGCTTCACTAATCACAATTAAACCTCACGTCCCTTCAGGAATACATGTTTTTGTCAACATAGTGTATGCTAAAGTGTTAGCATGAAGCCTCCTATCACTCACCATAGTGTATGCTAAAGTGTTAGCACGAAGCCTCCTATCACTCAACATAGTGTATGCTAAAGTGTTAGCACGAAGCCTCCTATCACTCAACATAGTGTATGCTAAAGTGTTAGCACGAAGCCTCCTATCACTCACCATAGTGTATGCTAAAGTGTTAGCACGAAGCCTCCTATCACTCACCATAGTGTATGCTAAAGTGTTAACATGAAGCCTCCTATCACTAAACATAGTATACGCTGAAGTGTTGGATGGTCTTTGTGTCTATATTCTCATCACTTAACAGCTAAATTGACCAATGGGACAGTCTCCCTACAACTTGTGTTCCTTATTCTTGTGTATCCTTATTATTTTCCCGTTCTCTTTTTTCTTCTACTGCCCAGGACATTCATTAGTCATATTAAAACAGAAAGAGGCTGGTTTTGCTAGAATTGTTTCTTTATTTTTCTTTTAAATTGGTCTTAAACTCAGTTCCAGGCAGCAGTAAAACAGTCTGCCTGCAGAGACCCTGCACTCCATCGTTTTGATTTGCCGGCCCGGATGATTCCTTACATCCAGGCCTAATTAGAAATTCCCCCCATTAAGGCAGCAAGGACTGGGCTTTTATACTCACTGGATGGAGGGAGGGAAGGATGGATGGATGGATGGAGGGAGGGATGGATGGAGGAGATAAATAGTTGCAGAGGAGTGAAGCTTTGCCCTTTGAGTCGGACCAAAGCAATTTATGGCCTTGCGTCGGGGATGCAGCTCCTCCCTCCTCCCTCTATCACTCTCCTCCATCCTCCTTCCCTCACTCCTCCTTCCCTCATCCCTCCCTCCCTCCATCACTCTCCTTCTCCTCCCTTTTACCCTCCTACCCTCCTCCTTCATTTGCAAGTCTGAAATAAAGTGGTGTGAGGGAAAGAAGAGGAGAGACAGAAAGAAATAAAGATAGGGAGAATGAAAAATAGAAAGAAGGATTGGACAAGACAGAGGAGATGGAGAAGGAAATTGGGAAATAGAAAGATAGAGCGACAGAAAGAGAAGGAGAATTTAGATGGAGAGAGAAAAATGAGTTAAGAAAAAGGGGGAGAAAGAGACCGAGAGAGAGAGAGATGGGAGAGAAAGAAATATAGATAGAAAAAGATGGGTAGAGGAGGAAAGAGAAAGAAAAAGATAGGGACAGAGGAAAAGAGGCAAAAAGAAAAGGATGGAAAGATTATGAGAGACAGCGAGAGGTAAAAAGGAGAGAAAGAGATGGGTGAAAGAAAGGGAGAGAGAGAGATAAAGATGGGAAGGGAGAAGGAGAAATAGGGAGATAGAAAAATGAGAGAGGGGGAAACAAGAAGAAAGAAAAATGCAGAGAGAAAGATTTAGAGAGCGACAGCAGAGGTAGAGAGAGAGTGATGGAGAAAGAAAGAGGCAGAAAGTGAACGATGGAGAGAGAGGGGGACAGAAAGAAAGAGATGAGAGACAGAGATGGAAGAGAGAGAGTTGGGGACAGAAAGAAAGATGAGATGGAAGAGAGAGTTGGGGACAGAAAGAAAGAGATGGAAGAGAGAGTTGGGGACAGAAAGAGAGAGTTGAGAGATAGATGGAAGAGAGAGAGTTGGGGACAGAAAGAACGAGATGAGAGATTGAGAGATGGAAGAGAGTGAGATGGGACAGACAGAAAAGGAGAGAAGGGGTTAGGAGAAAGGGAGAGAGATGCAAAGGGAGGAAGAGAGATGAGAGAGATGCAAAGGGAGGAAGAGAGATGAGAGAGACAAATAGATGGAAGGGAGAGAGATGGGCCAGAAAGAAAGAGAGATGGAAGGGAGAGAGAGAGCGAGTTAGGGGACAGATAGAAAGAAAGAGAGAGATGGAGAGAGAGAGTTGGGGACAGAAAAAAGAGCGAGGTTGGAAAAAAGGGAGAGAGTGAGTTGGGGACAGAAAGAAAGAGATGAGAGAGATGGAAGAGAGAGAGTTGGGGACAGAAAGAAAAAGAGAGGTTGGGAAAAAGAGAGAGATGCAAAGGGAGGAAGAGAGATGGAGGGAGAGATTAATAGGGAAGAAGAGAGATGGAGAGACAAAAAGAGATGGGAGAGAGAGGGTGGACCTCTTGTCTGTCTCATCCATCATGCTCTGCTCTCTGGACTGATGTGTTTGTGATGTGATGAATGGATCAGATTAGCAGGAGACAGCAGCTCCTCTCTCCTCTGCTCTCTCCTCTCTCCTCTCCTCTGCTCTCTCCTTTCCTCTGCTCTCTCCTCCTCTCCTCTGCTCTCTCCTCTCCTCTCTCTGCTCTCTCCTTTCCTCTGCTCTCTCCTCTGCTCTCCTCTCCTCTCTCCTCTGCTCTCTCCTCTCCTCCCCTCTCCTCTTCTCCTCTCTCCTCTGCTGATATCTCCCCTGGATTCTTGTTTCAGAGACCCTCATTTACATAAAACACGCTCTGCCATGTGTCCACGCCAACTAACGCCCGCATCCGTCTCTCCTGGACGAGGTCCGGGGGAATTTCACGGCTCGCGTTGCGCTTTATGGTTTCCCCCACAAAACCAATTCCGGCTGAACAGTGAGGAAGGAAAATATATAAATATATAAATAAATATATGTTCCTCTTTTCTGATTTGTTTTCTCTTGGATTCGTTTCAAGCCGTCCTCCATCCTCCATCCTCCCTCCTCCCTCCCACCTTTCCTCTCTCTTTCCCCCTGTTTAAGGTGATTTAAGGCTGTTTAGGATGTTTCAGTATCAATATGTCAGCGATGAGTCGGTCTGGTTGGGCTGAAAACAAGATCTTGGATTTGGAGTGGATTCGGTTTGAAATATTTTTCTCTTTTGCTCGACTGATATGAGTTTTTGAAGGCCGATACTGATGATTTTGCTGTGATTTTCAATTTTGCTGTGATTTTCAATTCCTCCATCTATACTAATCTGTGTTCGACTACCTTGGTCTGATCCATTTCACAAGTGGGGAGGGGAGAGGGAGAAATTCAAAGTTCATTGTTTGAATGCTAACTGGTGTAAAAAAAACAACAATTTTTATGTTGATTTTCATTTGGAATCTGAATTAATTTTGAATCTTCCAATCAGTGTCGTCCACCTCTGATAAGATGGAGGTTCCTCCCTGAACACAGCTACAGGAAAAACAGTCTGTAAAACCTGACATGAAATTTTGTTTTCTTTGCACATTTTCTTTATTAATTTTAATTCATTATTAATTTGTTCAAAATGTGTTTTGGAAATTAACTTGTCATTTAAAGGCAGTAATGTCTCCCAGAGTTTCTCTACCATTGAATAGATGTGGTGGGTCAGGGCTAGTTTCTGGGTTTCAGTGGAGAGTTTTAGTGTCCCATGATGCTCTAGATGCTGTTTCAGAGGCTTTTTCATTCTGATAATAAGAAAATTCTGGGGCAAACACTGAATACTTAAATATTTGGCATGAAAATAGTCAAATTTGAAGACATATCAGCAGCTTCGGCCTTCAAAAACCCATATCAGTCTAATCCTAATGACATCTCTCACTATTATCGCTAAATATCTCGTGTTGTTATTTTTATCTCCATCTATCCCTCCACCCACCGATCCATTCATCCACCCATCCATCCCTGCTTTTCTCTCTCTCCTCCATTTGTTTCCACTGGAGTCCTGCCTGCATTAAGCATGGTGTGTTAATGTCTCTCGCTCATCAAGCCGCTGACCTGGAATGATTATCCACATGATCTGTCGCTGTGTTCCTCTCCTCCTCCTCCTCCTTCTCTTCCGGCTCCCAACACTTGATCCCGATAACAGCGGGAGCCGCCATGACACCTTTAGCGTTTGTGCGTTAAATCTGACATTTAAATTTAACTTCAATTAGGGTTCAGTTCAGCTGAGAACAGGGTTAAATTTAGTCTTGATATCAGACTTTTGCCTTGTGGACGCCTCCAGAAACAGACCCAGGACCTATTAAAAGACTCCAAACCATCATTTAAGATAATAGTTTGGTCTTACATTTCAATAATAATAGTAATAATAATAATGAATTTCATTTGTAATGCACTTTTCATTCAAAACATTCATTCAAAGCCTTTTTAAGCCTTTTTAACTGAGGATCAAAAAAAAAAAAAGTAATCTTATCTAATCTTGTCTTTTATTTTTAATCAGAGTTATGAAAAAAAAGATCCATCCTGATGAAAGCTTCTTGCTGAGACGTTGGTGTCCTTAATTAAAATGTCACGAAATGAGAGTTCAGTGTGCGGCTACACTTTATTTTTTTAGGGATTTTATTTATTAATTGCAGTTCTGACTAGTTGGTGACTGTGTGTGTTTCAGAAGTCCCACTCCTTCCTGCATGCCTGCTGAACTGCTGCAGCACTTCCACTCTATCTAGGAGTTGGAAAAGGATGGAACAAGGAATTGTTGGAAAAAAAAATCAGGGTTTGCTCTCTTTTTAGTAGTCGGAAGTTACGAGGATTGGTTTGGTAGCCGGCAGTGGTGGAGGAAGTACTCTGATCCTTTACATCAGTAAAAGTACCAATACAGCAATGTAAAAATACTCCATTACAAGTAAAAGTCCTGCATGAAAAATCCTACTTAAGTAAAAGTACATAAGTATTAGCAGCAAAATGTAGTTAAAGTATTAAAGTAAAAGTAGTGGTTTGGTCCCTCTGACTGATATTTTATTATATATGACATCATTAGATTATTAATACTGAAACATCGGTGTGTAAGCAGCATGTTACTGTTGTAGCTGCTGGAGGTGGAGCTAGTTTGAACTACTTTATATACAGTTAGCTAGTTTAGTCCAGTGGTTCCCAATCTAGGGGTCGGGCCCCTCCAAAGGGTCACCAGATAAATCTGAGGGGTCGTGAGATGATTAATGGGAGAGGAAAGAAGAAAAAACAAAGTTCTGATACACAAATCTGTTTTCAGACTTTTTCTCTAATCTTTGATTTTTGCTGAAATATTGGATCATTTGAACATTTATTGAAATGAAACCATGTGAGGTTTAGAGGGAAAAATCACTATTTGGTGGAGCTGTTAACAACTCATAGACATCTGAAATGTGACCCCAACTACACACTGCTTTTTGTAAGACGTCAAAAGCCAAAAAGGTTGGAAATCACTGGTTTCATCTTTAACAATGTGTTGTATTTTAAAAGCTTGTTATATTATCCATTGTGTTAAATCTTCATCTGAAAAGTAACTAAAGCTGTCAAATAAATGTAGTGGAGTAGAAAGTACAATATTTCCCTCTGAAATGTAGTGGAGTGGAAGTATAAAGTAGCATCAAATGGAAATACTCAAGTAAAGTACAAGTATCTCAAAATTGTACTTCCCTACAGTACTTGAGTAAATGTACTTAGTTACTTTCCACTACTGGTAGCCGGTAGAGAGGAACTACAGTTTTATGTTCTGTCCAAAATATTAACTTTGAAAGAAGAAAACAAGAAAAACTTGTTTTCAGCTTGACTAACATTCATTTTTGAGTGTATCCAGTGTGTTTTGAAAGGGTTTCAAACATAAGCCCAAGAAGTCGAAAAACTTCCAGTCCTTGTAATGGAATTGATGGAATCGATTCAAAATTAATTCAGATTCCAAATTAAAATCAACATACATTTTTTTTTTTTACACCAGTTGGCATTCCACCAATGAACTTTGAATTTCTCCCTCTCCCCTCCCCACTTGTTGTGAAATGGATCAGACCAAGGTAGTCGAACACAGATTAGTATAGATAGGCCTAAATCAGAATTAATTAATTACAAATTAATTTAAATGAAAGTTTCAATGATTCCAGAGCCAGGAGTCGACTCCAATTCCGTTTATTAGTAGAATCGATTCTCAGTCTCGTCTTGATGGAATCGAGAATCGACTCTTTTTGGAGTCGACTCTCCATCCCTAAAGTTAACAAGGTGTTCACACAAAAACAGTGATATTCTACTTCGGTTTTACTGTGTTATATTCCAGAAAGAACTGTGTGCAGTACTGATAGATGCAGGATAAATACATAAAGCAGTACTTCTACAAAGGCTTCCACTCTGTCAGTTTGGTGTTTTGTTTTCTAAGCAGGAAACTGAGTCTGCTGCAGGCCACTTCACCGCCAACCTGCCAGTCCCAACATTCAGTTCAGTTCAGTTCAGTTCTTTAGGCCTCTTAATCCCCCGACTCTCTTATCTGCCTTTTGTTCACAAAGCTGCTGAACAGCCTCAGAGATCAAGGCGTTTAGAGCCCCCCCCCCCCCCCCCAACGCCTAATCACGGCTAACGAGCTGATTATAGTCGATCAATCAGGACCTCGGATTCCCTAATAAGGCGCTGTCATCGTTAAACGGCGGGGGGGGGGGGGGGGGGGGTTCACATCTCTCCGGCCACTTCCCCCGTACATACATCTCTGTTCCCAGAAGGCCGAGCGGCCCAAAAACAGAGCCAGCTGCAGGGAGAACATCATCTTAAAGCGCTCTGGTCGCTCTCGGCTATTTCCTCCCTGATGCTGCTGAGGTGGAGGAGGAGGAGGAGGAGGAGGAGAGGACAGTCATCAGGCTTTAGTAGTTTTGTGCCTCCGGGCCAAATGAAACACGGGTTAATGTGTTTTTTTTTTATATACTGGATGGTATCTGGGAGACGTAATGTAGGCCAGTTATTTTTGATGCATTCGACGGGAGCGATTGCGCTCTTGTTTGGATTCCCACACGAGTAAATCTTCACAAATAATTAATTTTCTTTAATGAAATCCTTCCTTTGTCTGAAGATACGGATTTGTATTCTACGCTCTAAACTTCAGAAAGCGTATTGACGACTCGGCCGGTCCCGTTTGAAATAGAAACAAAAGGCAGTAATGTTCGACTTCCCTTTGATTTCTAAAGTGGCCTCTCTCTCTCTCTCTCTCTCTCTCTGTCTTTCAGTCCCGAGAGCTCGTCTGTGTTAAACCGGCGAGCTCCTGCCAGGCGGGCCTATCCTTCAAGGATGAGTGGTGCTATTGATCTGATCCCTGTGCAGTTCCCCCGCTGGCCCAGCAGGGGGGGATGTCACTCTGCAGCCGCCTCAGCTCACAGAGGAACTGTGAGCCGAGCTGCAGTATCCGTCTGTCTGACGCTCTCTCGCTCTGTCTTTCTAATTAGACAGGCTTCTGAAGCAGGTAGCCTCAGTCAGATCGCTCCCTCTTTCTCTCTTTCTTCCTCTTTCTCTCCCTCTCTCTCTCTCTCTCTCTCTGGACGATCAGTGTCACTAACGAATCAATAAAGCGTCAGGGTGGAAACCACAGAAATCAGCACAACTGGGACTGCTGCTGCTGCTGCAGCTACCTGCACTGCAACGACAGCTTCACTTCCACACAGCCGGCCAAAGACAAGCAGAACTACAGCATACAGATTGTATACAAGCCAACACAGGGACGGAAGAACAGCAGCACAACAGCTTTAATTCTGAATTACACATCGGGTAATTCCAAGCCAAGCAATCTGATTGGTCAAAGACGCTTGCCAACTGTGCTGACATTTCCCGTAAAGCTTGATTATTGCTCGCTACGGCAATTCTTCCGCTTAGCGATCTTTCTCGTTTTCTTTCCTGTTTTTAGTTCTTATACGACTTCAAAGAAAACTTTTCAGAGAGTACACATGCTTTGTAACCGCTGTGTAAAAGCCATAATCCCCTTTGGGATTTTCTTTATTGGGATTATAGAGACTTCGGGGCTCAGCTGCACCTCGTACCTATACATCACCGGTTTACCCATAATCACAGCAAACACAGCTCCTCCTGGGTGTTACGGCTCTAGTCCAACACACTCCCAACACAGTTATCATACAGAACTGGTCGATAACACGTTCCAACCTTGCTGATAATTCCCATAAAATACGACTAGCTGTGCTGCATTGTTTACTAATGCCAACTCATGTGGTAAACAGAAAGCTAGTTAGCGGTCTTTATTGTTTTCACTGGTTTCTACTCACTTCTTTGAAGAATGGCACATATGAATCAATAAAAAAATCAATACTAAAAATCGATACTCTTGTAACCTTTGAACATGATAGAAACATGATCACAAACCTTCCTTTATCCGTATGCTTGCCTGTTTATTTATACCCCTTTTTCTGTTTGTTTTGTCTTATTTTGTTGTTTTTTTAATCACTGTAATCTCATCATTGTAAATGAAAGCCGCCCTTAATGATTTTTCAAGAAATAAATTACGGTTTGAATATGTATTGGTAACTGTTGCATAAAAGCCATATAATCCCCTTGAGGGGCGTCACTGTCTCTGGGTGTCACTGCTGTAATCGAACACGTTTCTGACGCAATTTTCACATCTTCAGCAGTGTGATGGAGCATCAGGTTTTCCGGTAAAAAACCCGGTGAGACTTGCCGTACTGTTTCTATTGTAATTCCACTGGGGAACGAGTTCCATTTGAACACGAATAAAACACGTTCTGTTGCATTCTCAAGGTTTCAACACCGGCCATCCCATACTGCACTGCAAAAAATGACAAGCTGTCCAGTGACTTTATCGTGTTTCCAGACTTACCGAGTTTATTTTATGATATTTTTAGTCAAATTATCTCACTGCACTGGCAGATAATCTTGCTGGTTTCAATAAATTTCACTTGATACATGCCAATATGACTTCTGAAATCTTGAAACAAGACAATTTCAGTTACATCGTCCTGAAAAAAAAGTAAAATTTGTTGAAACCGGTAAAATTATCTGCCAGTGCAGTAAGATGATTTCACTAAAAAACATAAGCTTGATAAATCTAGATACAAGATGCAATTTGTCAGTTTTTGCAGTGTGTTTACAAACGAAAGCAGTTTGGTACGTCCTCTCTTTCCTCCTTCCTTTCCTCCTTCCTTTCCTCCCTCCTCTCCTCCCTCCTCTCCCCTTCTCTTTGAGCGGGATGCGTGGCGAGCGGACTGCGGTCGGTCGGTGGTGTTTTATTGGTCGGCGCTCGGTTGTGACAGTTTCCTCCGCGGCGGGCTGAAGCCTGACTGATAGCCCTCTCAGGCCGCGCCGCGCTGTGGATCACATTAGACTCACATTAGAAGGACCGGCCAGAGAGGTTAATTAAGAATGGGTGACGCCCGAGGACTGCAGCTCTCTCTCTCTCTCTCCCTCTCTCTCTCTCCATCACTGGGTTTATTTCATAGCAGAGCAGTGGGGATTAATGCTGATGATCTTATTGAGGGTGCTCTACTTGTAATAATGCATGGTATTCATTTGTTTTGCATTGTGCCTGAAACAATGTAAGACCTGAGACTGCTGAGACTGAATTTGAATCTGGGAGAATCTGGGAATCTGAATTTCTGGGAGCAGTTTTTAAATTTATGACCACCCAAATATAACAAAGGATACAAATCTTTTAACAGATTTTTGTACCTTGGATCTCAGCCTCCTGTTTGAAACATTTGGATAAAAACAAACTGCATGGTTGTTGATTTAAGCCTCCTGCAGGTGAATAACTCATGTGATTAGCTAGTGATGCGACTTGCACATATGATTCATTCTTTAAATTTGTTGATGAAGACACTGTATCTCTATCCTTTATTCATCCGCTGTATTATTTTCTATACATTGGTTGTTGTAATCTTTTTGTGGTGATTTTTGTGCTCACTACTCAATATTTGTCTTATTCTTTATCTGTATCTTATTCTCTGCTGCTGAGTCATTAAACTTTCCTCTAATCGAAGGTGATATTTCCACTTTTAATAACATTTAATAACATTTGGTCAATTGGTGGATCCATATTGCCCCACAGTGTCATGACTGGATATGTTTTATAGGCAGCCCCAGGCAGAGAGCAACTGGTTCACCATATAATAACCAAAATTCACCTTCCGCTACATGTGATGGGCAGAAAATCCCTAATGAAAATAATTATTCAATGTAAATGATTGGCTGTATGTTCATCTACATCGACCCCCCCCTCCAGTCATATGAAATAAGCAGATAAAAACGTCAATAAATGACATGAAAATTATGTGAAATAGGCGATGGGCCATTTAAATTCACCTCCTGCCACAGGAAATGAGCAGGAAAAAAACCCCTCCCCATTAAAATAAATTAGATGAAAATTACATGAAATAAAAGATTGACTGCACATCAACCTGACTTCACCCCTCAGCTAAAAAAAAAACTCCCTGATAACCCAATAAAAAAAATGATATGAAGTAAAAGACTGACCAGACATTGACCCAAATTCATCTCCTGCTACACGGCATGAGCAGAAAAATCTCCTGTTAACAAAAATCAGATTATGTGAGATAATGAGACTGTGCAGTAAACCTGAATTCACCTCCTCATCTTGTGAAACGAGCAGAAAAAACTCATTGATAACGAACTAAATGCTATGAATTAAAGTCTGGCGAGATTTTGATCTAAACTGAGCAGAACAATCTCCTCCATTAACCAAAATAAAAAAATCATATGATGTAACAGACTGACGACCTAAATTCACCTCCCGCTTCCATGATATGAGCAGAAATAAACTCCCTGATAACAAAAAAAAAAAAATTATGTAAAAGATTCGACATCGCAGATTTGGGTCAATCCCGAGCCAGCGCTGCATGGGATGTGGGATCCTCTAGTGAGCGAGGGGTGAGAGACACAGAGAGAGAGAGTGGTGTGTGGAGAGAGCCAGGGTAGAGAGACATACAGAGAGAGAGAGGTGTGTGTGGAGAGAGCGAGGGTCGAGAGACACAGAGAGAGAGTGGAGTGTGGAAAGAGCGATGGTTGAGAGACACAGATAGAGAAAGTGGTGTGAGGAGCGAGCGAGGGTCGAGAGAAAGAGAGAGCGGTGTGGAGAGACACAGAGAGAGAGAGCAGTGTAGAGAGAGAGAGAGCGGTGTGTGGAGAGACAGAGAGAGAGCGGTGTAGAGAGACAGAGAGAGAGAGCAGTGTAGAGAGAGAGAGCGGTGTGTGGAGAGACAGAGAGAGCGGTGTAGAGAGACAGAGAGAGAGCAGTGTAGAGATACACAGAGAGAGAGAGCGGTGTGTGGAGAGACAGAGAGAGAGGTGTAGATAGAAAGAGAGAGTGATGTAGAGACAGAGTGAGAGCGGTGTAGAGAGACAGAGAGAGAGCGGTGTGTGGAGAGACACAGAGAGAGTGGTGTATGGAGAGACACAGAGAGAGTGGTGTGGAGAGACAGAGAGAGAGAGGTGTAGATAGACACAGAAAGAGAGAGAGAGCGATGTAGAGACACAGAGAGAGAGAGTGGTGTGTGGAGAGACACAGAGAGAGAGCGGTGTGTAGAGAGACACAGAGAGAGAGCGGTGTGTGGAGAGAGCGAGCGAGGCGGCCGGCTCGGACTCTGATCCACCTGAAGTGCAGTGGCAGGCTGATCTCTAGCCTTCACCTATTACAGACTGCTACCATCACACAGCTCAGGGGATTGGGGATTATAACAATGGGATTTAGGATTTATATTTTTTGGAGCTTTTTACCCCCCAACCCCCCCAACCCCTCCAACCCCTCTAACCCCTCTAACCCCCTCTACCCCCCACTCCCTACCATCCTTTCAGTGACTGGGGCTGATGTGTTTTCACTTACAGACTGTACAGACTGTACAGCGTTCCTTTAGTTCAGTGGGTTTGTCCAGGCGAGAGCAAATGAGTCTCAGTCCTCCTACTACAGGGAACCACCACAAAACGCAAGGGATTATGGGTAGAAGGAGACGGACGCAGGTTCCTCATGCTTGGAAAGCCTAGCGGAACAAATTGAAGTCCGGACTGATGACTCATATTCAGCTGTTTATGGCCAGTGAATCATGAGGTTGTAGTAGCCCTTAGAACTTTCCATTATAGAACTAATGAGCCACATGTATATAAATAAATAGGCCCATCTTTATACTGTGAATGCTTTTTTATTTGTATAGTATGTTACCTACTTAGGTGAACTATACTTAAATATAAATTAATTGCGTTTTTTTATAACGATGAATCAGGATTAATCAGGATTTCTGGGTTATATATATATATATATTTTTTCTATTTTTTTCTTACTTTGCAGAGATTTCATTGGTTTTTCCATGATCACACCTATGGGTGGGACCTATATCCATTCTGTAAATGAGGAACACCTGAACCTGTCTTTTGATTTATTGCGAAACCTACCTGACGAAGAGCCCATGAGGCCTCGAAACGTTGTATTTTTTAATGTAGAATAAAGTAAGCAAAATATTAGGAGTCTTTTTGTATTTGCCTAACCCAAACCTAATCCTAATCTTAACCCTACACCCAAATCCTAACCCTAAAATAGGATGTCACCTAGTTTGGATGTCCCCACTGTACAGGATTTTCCTCATCGTTCTATCCTTGTGAGGACAATGGCCCTCACAAGTATGGAAATACACGAACACACCCACACACAGACACACACACACACCCACACACACACAAAAACCTGTCAAACCCAATCAGGCAGCCTCCGTCATGGCAGGCACGAACACATGCCCTGCGACACCCAAACTCACGGCACCCATGAATCCATTCATGCGTGAACACCGGAGTATAGGCACAACCTCTCTCTCCTCACACACACACATACACACACACACACACACATACACACACACAAATCCAGGGGGTTATGGATTGTTTACTGCAGGCTCATAGTTGGCTTTCTTGTGGGTGTTTGCTTTTTTTTTCTTGCCCACACACACGCACACAAACACACACACACACACACACACACACATGAAAACACACACACACACACCACCAGCTTTTACCAATGCCTCCGCCACAATCAACCAGCACTTCAATATTCCCTGCAGGGCTGACAGCTTTACTACTTATTCAATACCGAGGCCTGGGATTGATGAATTCAACTGGACAGATAAAATTGATTGATTAAATGCTTAAAAGACAGAAGCAGCGGAAGAAAGTAGAGGAAGAAAAAAAAAAAAAAGAAAAGAAAACTCTGATGCCTTCAACAATCCTCCAGGGAAAATCTGACAGCACGCTTCCTCCTTTTCACTAAATATATCCAACACGCTTGTGAGGAATTAAATGAGAGACATATTCTGAGGCCCTCGCTTCATCTTCATTTTATGAAAAGTAATGTTTTTTTTAGGCGCAGTATGCACACAGGTTTTGTGGTATTTGTTTTAGACTTCACTGCCACGTCAAAACTAAGAGAGACGAAGGGCGTTGATGTGATTACCGTGTTGAAACACCGCTGTTTTCAATCTAGGGGAGCAAAATAACAGGTTTCAGCCTGATTTATAATGCATGGCACCGCTCTAAACACACACACACACACACACACACAGGCACGCACACACATATAAATGAAGATTCCCGCACGCAAAATTAATCTCTGCAGTGTCTTTTATTTTTTGTCGACGTTTCAAGACAGGCATATAAATGTCTTGATAAGAGGCTCCTACCGGAACGCCGACAAGAAATAAAAGACCTTGAGGTGAATTTTGTGCGCAGGAATCTTCATTTGTTTTCTATGGGCTGATTTGATGTGGATCAGGCATCTTTCCCTGCATCATTTTGAGGAGTGATTATACGCACGTTCCATATTTATCATAGGATTTACACACACAGATGCACACATACATATGTACATAAATACAAACACAAATGCACATTCACAGACGCAAACGCATTTGTTTTTACCAGAAAATATCCGACGCAGTTGTGAGAAATTAAACAGACATATTATTATTATTATAGGCTGACAATTCATCTTCATTTTATCAAAAGTAATGTTTTGTTTTTTTTTTCGTTTTGAGACAGTCAAAACTATGCACACTGGATTTCACATGGTAATTGTTTTAGACTTCATTGCAATGTCAAAAATAAGAAATGTTATTATCATGTTACACTGCAGTTTTCAATCTAAGGGCCAAAACAACAGCCTGATTTATAATGCATTTTACCCCTCTACACACACACACACATACACACACGCATGCACACATTCATATATACATAAATCCATCCACACATAAACACACACACACACACACAGAGAGACACTTTCCCAAACACACACACACAAAAAAAAAAAGGTTCTAGCACTCGCATCGGCTGTATCTTGTAAATGATGCATTCCCGCAAACAAAAGTTTCGGAACCGAGGGAGAAGTTTTCTTTCTTTTTTTTATTTATTTTCTTCTTTTTTTTTTCTCTCAACACCGTGAATCCATTATGAGCCGTGTCTCGTGTGCCTGTTTGTTCTGCGGCTGTGCCTTTAATCATGCTCGATACTCCGACCCCATGAAACATTCATGTGCTGTGTTGTGCGCCTGTGTCGGGTGATGAGCACCACACAAAGCTAATATCAAAACACCGAGAGTAAATTTTTCAGAGGGTCCGAAAGGCTGGAGGAGACGGGATTTCATCAAAACTGCATCGGGGTGTTTACAACGCCGGTATCGTCTGCTCTCAACCTTCTCCTCCTCCTCCCCCCCTGAACAACAACAACCACCCTAATATGTTTTATTCTGTTAAAAGCGTTAAGGTGGCCCGGCTGCAGAGGACTCCACAGCAGTAGTAGTAAAAACATTTGTGATTTAAACCATTTGTCTCCCTCTCTTCTGCCTGGCCGGTCGAACACCACAATATGAGTCGAGGCTCGTGTGTGGAATCTCAAATGTCAGACGGAACAAATCGAGGAGCGCCTGTGTTTGACCACTGGAAAACAGAGCCTGTCTGGTTCGATAACAGCAACGCCTTGATCCTTTTATCCCAAAGGTCCTCTTTCCATACCTACTCCACAAAAACAGGCCTTTTGTATCCTTCCCCCCCGAATGCATTTTTAAACAGCTGGAGGAGAGAATGTAAAAGGCCGATATGGAAAGACCGAGGGACCAGAAGAATTAAAGAGTTTGATTCCAAAATGCTGTGAGAAAACAGATATTTACTTGAAATTCATCAGTTAAATATCTCTAAAATGTAGAGAGTCTGGTCTGTAAATGTGTTCAGTGGTGGAAGAAGTACTGAGATATTTTACTTCAGTAAAAGTAGCAATACAACAATGTAAAGATACTCCATTACAAGTAAAAGTCCTGCATTCAAAGTCTTACTGAAGTAAAAGTACATAAGTATTGGCAGCAAAATGTACTTAGAGTATCAAAGTAAACGTACTCATTATGCAAACTGTCCCCATTTAGAGAGTTATATTTTTCATACATTATTGGAATATTAATACTGATTTATTGACATACATGTACATGTAAGCAGCATTTTAAAGTTGTCAACGTGAAGCTAATCTTAACAATTTAGCTATACTTTTGGGTAGTCTAATCTATAACAATGCTATTTTATAGTTATTTTATAAAGATGATCAAATGTCTTAAATATAAAATATTGATCTGAAAAGTAACTAGTAACTATAGCTGTGAAATAAATGTAATGGAGTAAAAAGTACAATATTTCCCTCTAAAATGTAGTGGAGTATAAGTACAAAGTAGCATCAAATGGAAATACTCAAGTAAAGTACAAGTACCTCAAAATTGTACTTAAGTACAGTGCTTGAGTAAATGTACTTAGTTACTTTCCACCACTGAATGTATTATAATTTGTCAAATGAGGCCTTGAGCCATGTATTATCCTTTAAAAAGCACCATAATTTGATTTCATTTTGTGTTATCAGACATTTTGTGAGGCAGTGTCACCTTTCTCACATGCTGAATATCTCATTTTGGAATAAAACTCTTCAATTCAAGCTGATATCTCTTTTGTAGAGAGACCAAGAGGCGAAACTGGTGTGAAGGTAAAAAAAAAGCAGAGAAAAGAGAATACTAACACAAAATCTATAAAATGTTAGATTATATTACAGATTGTATTCACCTTCATGTGTCGTCGCCTCCTCCTGAAGCGCAGCAGCTCCTTGTGTTGGCGGGCGATGAAGTTGACGGCGGCGTACTCCAGCAGGGCCGAGAACACAAACAGCAGGCAAACGGCCATCCAGATATCGATGGCTTTTACATAGGACACCTGAAGGGGGCAGGGAGTAGAGGGGGTCAGAGTCATAGTATACAGACTGTAGAGGGGTGTCACAAATCTCCCAGACATCATCGAGGTCCATGGGAGAATTGGCTGTAAGCAAATAATTAAATACAATAACAACCAGCTAGAAACAGAGAGCGAGCAGAGTCAGCTTGTTGTGGTGTGGCTGTAGATCCATTCAGTAACGTTCTCAGTAAAAGTGAATAGTGTGATAAGGTAGATTTGTTTCCAAATGTAGGTTACTGTGACACAGTAAACTGTCTTGTCTTTAGCCCTAGTCTCTACTCCAAAACATGAAGAGTTGTAGCTTGAGAAGAGTCAGCTCAGTTAACCTGAACAAACTGTTAGCTAGCTAACTAGCCAGCAAACACACTGATGTTAATGTGAACATGCTAACGCTAGCTGCTACTAGATACGTTAGCTAGTGTGCTAATCAGATGTGTTGACAACAAGACAGTGATGGTTAGCTGACCAGATACAGTCACAATCACAGCTGTTGCCCTAGAGTTGAGGACCTCCAATATGGCCGCCAGAGGGTGTACTGGGTGCTTGGTGTACTTGATGCAGGTAGAAAAAAAACGTATAAATGAACTATTTATAGTTGTTTTGTTTTTTTTGTTTATTTCATGAAACTACAATAGCCTACTTGTAGAAACAAAATATTTTTTTTATCTCAAAATTGACCAATCCAGCCACCATAAAATCTTGATTTTAACCTGTGGTGATTCGCCTTAACCTTCATTATGCTTTCTGTTAAATTTAAGAAATCTCAATTCTTTGCAGGTGCGATGATTCATTCACCAGTACACAAGATCTGATGTAATTATCCCTTGTGCTTTTTATGAGCGTCGCAGATACTTGGCTTGGATGCTAGAGGAATGAGGAATGAGGAAGTGGTGGCAGCGGGTATGTTGTTGAGGACATGAAGTGGGCTTCTCCCATCACAGATGACTTGAATTAGACCCTTGACACCTCTTATCGTATGTTAAAGTGCTGAAAATCAGAGACGCAGGGCCTGCAGAGTATGAGCCCAGCAGGTGTGCAGCCTCTTCCAGATGTCGGTGTGTTTGGTAAAGGACGCCCGCGGTGAGGCGGAGGATGAGCGGGGCTGGGGACGGCCTGGCTGACGCTGCCAGGCTGTAATCACAACACTTAGACTGATAACACAAGACTGGATCCCCTGAATAACAGGATGCAGGGTGGCGGAAGCCCAGATCAGCGGTTCTTACGCTACCGAGACTCAAGAATATTTTCATTCCAACCAAAAACTACACCGATGCTGATTTCACTGATTAGTTCCTCCTCACTGGTTGAAGGAGTGTTAATCAGTGAAATCAGCTGCTGTATTGATTGGTTGGAATGAATTCCTGCAGGCTCTTGGGTAGAAACCTTGAGGAACCCGGGAGGGAAGTGGATGAGAAGCGCTCTCTCCTCCCGCCAAGGAGCCGCTGAGCACCATACTGATCTGTTGTCTCTGTCCATGTATGTTCATTTCAGTTTTAGTTCATTTTCAATGAGTGCTGTCTGTTGTCCGGACCTTTTCTGGACTGTCACCATCCGTTCAGCCAATTAGAGCCGTTCCTATGTTGTTGGTTTTTTTTTTTTAAATAGCAGCGAACACAATGGTACGTGCAAAATCATTGATTTTCCAGCCCCTCGTATCGATACATTAAAAAAAATTATTCATGTTTTAAACGGATTTAAACGTCCTTAAATTTCCCTCAAATCCCTTTGAATTAAATAGTTTTGACTCAATTTGTCTGCTGAGTTATCAATATAATGTGATGTACATATTAGACTACCCAGGTGGTACACAGCAAGTTGTATTTTCAGCTCTATTTTTAAATTTTCAGTAAATTATGTATTGCAATGTATTGCAATATGTATCGTATCGAAATGTATCGTGATACAATTGTATCGTGACCCATGTATCATGATATGTATTGTATCGTGAGGTCCTTGCCAATACCCAGCCTTAATTGGGATGATTGTAGGTTTTGCAGCTCAGTTTCTTATTGAAGTTATACTGTAGAGTCTGTTTCTTCTTGTTTCTATGAAGCAGCTCCGTTATGAGCAAAGCTTCCTGTTCTTCTGCCTCGCTGCCATGTTGAGGCTCAGGACAAACCCACAGACAGGAATCTATTCATCAATAATTAAAGTCTTTTCTGATGGATCAGTGTGGCCGCTGCCTTAACCTCAACTGCTCCACTGGTTGTACTGGGCAGCTGGACAGTGAAGAACAGTGGTTCTCAGCATGGGGTCCGGGGACCACCAGTGGTCCTTGAGGGGGTTCCAGGGGGTCCCCAGCAAATTGATAAATTGTTAAACTTCAGCATTATTTCATTTACAAGAAGTGAACACAATTAGAGAATGTAGAAGAATGACTGTTTTGATCATAGTTTCACTGTTATCTCTCTCTATGACTGTTATCTCTCTCTATGACTCTCTACAATGCAGATAGTCATACATTTCTGGACAAAATCATATCAAACAATAAAAATATTCTCTGATTTGGGTCCGAATGACAAAATCTCATCAAATTGGGGTCCGTGGCCCTAATGTGGACTAAATTAGGGGTCCTTAATATGAAAGTTTGAGAATCACTGGTGTAGAATAAGAGCATGTCAGTCAACTTTCCCTGGATAAATAAAGGTAATGTTCGCTCTCTTTCTGAACTGAATACAGCTTACATCTCACTTCCTCTACTCTGTTCAGTCTATAGTGGCAGGCTGGGCAGATTAAGGGAACACGAGAGGGACCAAAAAAAGGCAGCGAACAAGATACAATCTTCGCACAAGGCCAGCCGAATGTCAATAGCTTTTACATAGGATGAGTGCGGTGTGAAGCAAGATGGACAGGGGTAAGGACTGTCCAGATAATAAGGGCTAAATGAAGTCTGGTCGGATCATTGTCTGATTGCTATCTGCCCGTCAAGTACCATTATTCAAGTGCGTTCACCCCGGCCTATCATTACAACTCCCCATCTCGACACGCAATTATGCCGTGCGGTTTAAGAGGGATATCCTTGTTCTCTCACGGAGAGGCGAGCCCGCAGTAAGCCGTTTTAAATCCAATTAAAGTGCGATCCCGTATCTCTCTGCACAAACACAGAATACATCTAATCGCGGCTCGGCCTCGTTGCAATGCGAGCTCATTCACGCCGAGTCTGATGCTTAGGAAAACATTTATCTTCAAACGTCCGACTCTGATTTTACCCCCCGGAGCTGCTGGAAGCCACTGATGCCTAAACGGTCAGCTAGTTCACTGGGTTCAGTGGTCATGCAGGCGGGGAGAGAAAGAGAGAGAAAGGAGGGCAGAGAGAGGAAGACCACTTTATTGTCGTTGAAGATTTCATGCTTACATGGTTTCTACGGGTCCTTGAAAAGTCTGATAAAGTCTTAAATTAAACTAGCTCAATTTAGGGCCTTAAAAATATCAGAATATCTTAAATTGAGTTTTTAGAGCTGCTTGAAAAAACAAAGCATCTTTTGTGTGTAGTATTTCTTTTTAAACCTTTCCACACAAAAGGAAACGGCCTTGACTTCCTTTTTTAAACATATTTTTTCCCCTTAACTCCAATGAAAAGCTTTTTATGCAAACAGACTAATAGCTTGGAGAAGCATAAAGCAAGGACGCACTCTGGTAGACTACAGTTTTTAGAGGTTTTAATTTTGATGCAAATGCAAGTTTAATTTTGAAGCAAATATGAAATATTGACAGATTATTTAAATTCAGTGATATCCAATTGAGGTAGAAAGTGAGGCAAAACAAAATGAAGCAAAGGCCATGAATTCTGCAGTTTGACCAAAAGATGGCAGTTTGGTCTGTCGTCAGTGGCGAGTGAAATATGTGAAATGCCCTCTTTGACGGCTTTTTGCTTGCCTGTTGAAAGGCATTCTGGGAAATGTAGGAAATCACTAACTGAAGGAGTGGGTCCACCAAAAAGTAAATTGCAACAGATCTAACAGTGTAAGAGGATCCAAGGCTGGGTTTGTCCTTCAATACAATAAGTCAGATACGTTTTGTTTTCATTCCGTTGGACATCGTGTCCCTAAACATTTAATTTTCTGGTGTCCTTCCCCATTTAAGGCTTTACAACCTTCATTAGCTGTGTTCAATCAGAAATAGACTGGTTTTGACACATTTTTATTTTGTAATGTTGGTGGCTAAATTGGTCTTAAATTTAATTCCAAGTAGCATTGAGAAAGTCTCAAAAAGTCTTAAATGTGTCCTGCAGATGCCCTGGTCAGAGTAGAAAGTAGATAATACAGAGAGAGACAAACACAGTGAACATGGAAAGTCCAAAATGCAGCAGCAAGAGTTTTGACAAGGTCAAAAAAGAGGGAGCACATTACTCCCATTCTTGCCTCCCTACACTGGCTGCCTGTTAGCTACAGAATTGATTTTAAAATCCTGATGTTTGTTTACAAGGTGTTACATGGTCTCGCCCCCTCTTACATTACAGAACTCCTGTCCCCATGTCACACTGTCAGAGTACTGAGATTTTCTGACCAAAGACTTCTGTCTGTCCCGAGATCCAGGACTAAGTGTTATGGGGACAGGGCCTTCTCCATCGCTGCCCCTAAACTCTGGAATTCTCTTCCTCCCACCATCCGATTCTCCCCCACTATTGAGATCTTCAAGAGTCATCTTAAAACACACTTCTACTCACTAGCTTTTAACTGTGCCTAACTTAACTAGCTCAGGTATTCCCCCTGAAGTCTCTGTAGCCACTTTGGGCTCTGTGTGACCATGTGCCTTTACTATTATTATTATCGTTATTATTTATCATCACTCTGATTTTTTCTCCTCTCTTATTGTGTTTGTTTCCTTCTTTTGTTTTTATTTTCCTCTGTGTGTGTTGTAAAGCACTTTGGATCAACTGTGTTGTGTGTAAAGTGCTATATAAATAAAGCTGAGTTGAGTTGGAAACTACTTCCAAGGACAAACACCAGGACCGTCCTGACCAGACCAGGCCAGGCCGAGCCAGGGCGGGCCGAGCCAGGCCGGACCTGTCCTGTCTGAGGATGAGAGTTTCTGACAGATGAACTGACCAGCCCTGCCTGCAGAGCTGCAGCTGAGGTGGCAAAATACTTAATACACGGTTCAAATAACAGGAACACAGTGGGCTGCAGGCAGCCAGCCAGGGCCACTGTTCTGACTGGATGACTGGCCAAATGACTGGCTGACTGACTGGGTGACTGACTGACTGGGTGACTGGCTAAATGACTGGCTTGGTGACTGGTTAAATGACTGGTTGACTGGCTAAATGACTGGCTGACTGATTTAATGACTGGCTAACTGGCTTGGTGATTGGCTAGTTAATTGATTGACATACTGGCTAAATGGTTAGGTCAGTTATTCTCAACCTGTTTCATACCAAAGACCCTAGTTTAGTCCACATTAGGGCCACGGAGAATATTTTTCTTGTCAGATATGATTTTGTCCAGAATTCCATGACTGTCTGTATTGCAGGTAGAGAGAATAACAGAGAAACTATGATCAAAACAGTCATTCTTTAAGTGTCTTAACTTCTTCTAAATGAAATAATGTTGAAGTTTAACAATTCATCAATTTGCTGGGGACCCCCTGGAACCCCCTCAAGGACCCCTGGTGGGCCGCGGACCCCGTGTTGAGAACCACTGGGCTAGGTGATTGGCTGACTGACTGACCGGCTGATTGCTGACTTACTGGCTGACTAACTAGTTGACTGGCTAACTGGCTTGGTGATTGGCTGCCCACTACATCACTGCTGGGGGGGGGGGATTATTCCCATGCCACATATTTAACTCCAATAAAAGCTCAAAATATTTCACTCAATCCATATCGCCTTGATGGGGTGATAATATCCTCCCAGAATCCTTTGCAGTATCTCTTTATGAGGCGGACTCTTATTTGCAGAGCCATATTAACTTTAACAACCTTTTCCAGTCTGGAGGTTTTAATCAAGGGAAGGCTTGTATTCCAAAACGCTACGCATCCATTTTAGAAAAAAGAAAAAAAACACCTGACTGCTCTCATTTAGTCAACCAAGGATTTAATTTGCCTGCTATCCTTCACAAAGGACAATACATTGGATTACTTTTGAGTTATCAGGTGACTCTTCACATGGTGGATGTCTCATTTTGGATTGAAGCTCTACAATTAAAGAACGATGTAATAATGCAACTTGTCATTTTATACAGGGTGAGCAGGTATAACAGACTGATCACTTCATCACGATACATTGTATCAATTTTGTATCAGCTTATTAATTAGCCATAGCATCTAGTAACCTAACCATCACTGTCCTCTTTCCTCCTCTCCTTTCCTAATCTCCTCTGCTTTTGCTACCTCTCCTCTTTCCTCATCCTTTCTTCATGCCACCTCTTCTCTCCTCTCCTCTTTCCACCTCTCCTCTTCCCTCATCTTTTCTCCTCTCCTCTCCTTTCCTTATCTCCTATCCTCCTTCCTCGCCTCTGCTCTTCTCCATTCCCCTGCTCCTCTCTTCTCTTCTTTCCTCTCTCCTGCTGTCCTCTTTCCACCTCTACTCTTTTCTCATCCCTTCTTCATCTCATCTTCGACTTTCCCCTCCTCTCCTTTCCTCTTTCCACCTCTCCTCTTTTCTCATCCTTTCGTCATCACATTTCCTCTCCTCTCCCCTCTTTCCTCCTCTCCTAATCTCCTCTGCTTTTTCTACCTCTCCTCTTTCCTCATCCTTTCTTCATCTCATCTCCTCTCCCCTTTCCTCATTTCTCCTCTCCTCTTCCCTGCTCCTTTCTTCTCTTCTTTCCTCTTTCCTGCTGTCCTCTTTCCACCTCTCCTCTTTTCTCGTCCTCATCTCATCTTTGCCTTTCCCCTGCCCTCCTCTTTCCTCCTCTCCTTTCCTCTTTCCACCTCTCCTCTTTTCTCATCCTTTCTTCATCCCATTTCCTCTCCTCTCCCCTCTTTCCTCCTCTTCTTTCTTAATCTCCTCTCCTCTCTCCTCATCCTTTCTTCATCTCATCTCCTCTCCCCTTTCCTCTTCTCCTTTCCTCATTTCCCCTCTTCTCCTTCCTCATCTTTTCTCCTCTCCTCTTCCCCGCTGCTTTCTTCTCTTCTTTCCTCTTTCCTGCTGTCGTCTTTCCTCATCTCCTCTCCTCTTTCCCTCCTCCTTTCTTCTCTCCTCATCTTGTCTCCTCTGCTCTTCCCTCCCCCCATCTTGCCTTGCCTGACACGGTGCAGCACTCCTCAGTGGCATGTGAAAAGAGCAGCGTGTGGTAGGTGTGTGTGTGTGTGTGTGTGTGTGTGTGTGAAAGAGAGTGTGTATGTCTGTGCGTATGTGTGTGCAATCAATCACACACAGACACTCATAGGTGTGTGTCTATCTGTGTGTGGGAGTGTGTACATACATTTTATGTGTGCGTGTTATGTGTGTGTGTGTGTGTGTGTGTCTGTATGTGTGTGTGTGTGTGTGTGTGAGAGAGAGCAGTATGCCCACCTAAGCTCAGCTGTGCTGTGTGATCATTATTGTGACAGCTGAACTGCAGAGGAATCACGGTTCACTTGTTCAATTTTTAGAGCGCATGAAGCACCTAATGTCAACAAACAGAGAGAGAGAGTGTGTGTGTGTATGTGGTGTGTATGTGTATGTGTGTGTGTGTGCGTGTGTGTGTTGGGGATTACAGCTTCCCTGGACATAATTATACAATCCTACTGGCTCACGCAAACTCCGAGTTTTTTTTTTTTTTTTTTAATCTGAAAATCCCTCACAGGAAAAGATTTCTGTCGTTTTTTTTTTAAGTTATTTTTCCACCTATTTCTCCTTGAACTTCCCCTGTTAAATACCTCTCTCTCTCTCTCTCTCTCTCTCATTCTCCCTCCATCTTTCTCTTTTCTACCTCTTTTATTCGTCTTTTTCTCTCCACTTACACATGAATTCTTCAATGAAAACTCTTCCTACCTTTTTCATTGTCTGCCTCTTTTCCTTTTGCCTTTTCCTCTCTCTGTATTCTCTCTTTTTCTCTATCTTTTCCTCTGTCTTTCTGTATTCTCTCTTTTTCTCTATCTTTTCCTCTGTCCTTTCTCCTACATCAATTCTTCAACAGAAACCTTTGCTCTCTCTTTCTCTATCGACCCCATTTCTCTTTCACTCCCATCTTTCCTTCTCTTTCATTCCCCTTCTCTCTCTGTCATGTTCTTGCCTCTGGTAGTTTGTCTGTCTCTCAGCAGGATTTCTCCAAACCTTCATGAACGGAGACTTGACTCCAAACCTAAGGATGTGTTCGCAGGGTCAACAAATCAGTTTAACTTAAGTTTAACTTTCTCTCTATTGCGCCTATATGTTGTCTCTCTGTCCTCTTTTCTTCTTGTAGATACAAATTATCTCTCTGTCACCACTCTCTCTTTTTCTTACTCTGTCTTCCTGTCTATAGCTATGGTTTCCATCCAAGGATGTTTATCTGAATCACGATGCATTGTATTAGAAAAGCTGAATCAAATGACAAATTTCAATAAAACTTAATCTCAATATCTCTAAAACATTTTTACACTTGCTTGAGGCAGAAGTATTTTTTGTTGATGAAGAAATATGTGATAAATAGCAACTGACCTTGAACATTTTTGAACACTCCGCATGGGAAGATTGGCATATAAAACTAACATTACCTCAACACATAGGACTTCAGATAGACCTAAAAGTTATCAGATTAGCTAGCAACAACAGCTACAATGACTGCTTGAATTTAGCAAGTAAGTTAGCTAGCTTACTAGCTAGTTAGCTACTAGCTACCTGGGCTAGACTGCAATAGCTAGCAGATCCAAATATATTCCCTTAAAATGTTAACCTACATCCCTCCCTTCTTAAGATATATTTGTTTCTAATACGTCTTTCGGTTGGGAATCTGTGAAGTCATACTGTATAAGTATCCCAGAGTAACCCAGAGTGTGATACAAGTTCAAAATGGCCGCCGTGAGGATAAGGTCCGTGGAAACACATTTATCAAATAAATAATGATGTACGTTTGTCTGTCCACCACAACTTCCCTGAAATGATATGTGTTGTTTCTCCCACAAGTAAGTCTCCATTGTGATTATATTGGCCATTAGCTGGCAGGCTACATTTGAATATTACCCAACTGTATTTCTTTGTTTTGATGTTTGAACGGCATGGAAACTGGCCAGTTAGCTGACACTAAACAACAATAACTTGCTCAATGCTAATCAGTTCTTGAAAACTTTTTCAAACATAGTTCTTCATCCTGGAATTTATTCACTTCAACACTGCTGATAGAAACACACCTAGCCTAATTAGAATTTTATTTTTTGCTACATTTCTAAAGTTATTTTAAAGTTTGGACAGTTGGATGGAAACACCAACACAGGCGAACATTGTCCTTATGGTGTGAAAGTCATAGTATATATCTTAGTAAGTAGCATCACACTAATGTAAGTTATATTTAGGCCTTTAGGGGGGAAAAAAAAACATAAATTGATGCTTTACTGAAAAAAATAAATGATTTTCGTGATATTTGTGGTTTGCGATGCCACACGATGATCACCGCCGCATCAACATCACTGGAAGGAAACATAGCTCATGTCTCGTTTCCGTCTCTCTACATCCTCTCCTTTCTTCTTGTCTTGACATAATTTCTCTCTCTTTCTTTCCGTATTCCCTCTGTACACTAAGCTGAGGACATGGCTTGTTCTCTCTGTGGCTGAGACACTCTGCGGAATGACAGTTAAGTAATGAAAAAGTCTCCGGCTTCGCAGGAAACCGCAAATTAAATCTCTTTTACAAACATCACGTCCTTATCTCGCACTGGCTTCATTACATTGTGTTACTTCTTCTGCGGACACATTTCGAGGGCGATTTGACACCGGCAGACGATTCCTAACGTCATGTTCGCTTGGTGGAGTGATGCGGATAGTTTTTGGGGTAACAGCAGATGTCAAAACACCGCAGCTCCCGGCACATAAGTCTAATCGTTTGTAACAGAGGAAAGGAAGACAAGGCAATTTGGTGGCTGCTTTTATCCAAAGCCCCTTAGATTTTTTAGCATGGGTGTTTCCATGTTGGTTTTATTCAATTGTACTTTGCTCTTTATGACTTTTTGCTTTTTCTGACACTGTATTGTTACTGTTACTCCAGTGGGAATTGAACCTCTAACCCCGGCAGTATTAGCGCTTTGCTCTAACCATTCAACTATTGCAACACCACAACTCATTCTCACTCTCCCTACCTCAATCTGCTTGTAGAAATACTGTCAAATAATAGAAATACTATCAAAAATGAGCATTTTTAATTAGGTAACTGATTATTGGACGTGTGACTGTTATTTTTTTACCCTTTATTTATCCAGGGAAGGGTTTTGTTTATTTATTAGCATGCATTTTCTTTTTCAGCAGTGCCAACACATCTGGGAGCCTTCCCAGTAAAAAACACAATCTTCCATTTCTGGCGATGCCATTTGGCATTAAAGTGCATTGCTCAAGAGCACCACAAAAGTAACTGTCAAGGCAGGCACAGATAAATAATTAAGAGAAATAAGATGTGAGGATATAGATAGAATGGATATTTTTAAACTTCAGACAAGAGCATATCATAGGGGAGAAAGATATGGGAGAAAATAATAAAATATGACTTTCTGTAACTTTTTTTTCGATCTTTTCATCCAGCATCATCTAATGTGTAGGTACGCTCATTACAAAAGCCGGTGCTGAAAGGTGCACTTGTTTTTGTCTCACCTTGGGCAGGGAGGCTCGGGAACCGGAGCTCTGCGTGGTCATGGTCAGCACGGTGGTGATGCCCAGACCGACCCGGGCCGGCGCCGCGTCCATGTTGATCCAGAAGGAAACCCAGGACAGGATGACGATGAGCAGGGACGGGATGTACATCTGGATCAGGTAGTAGCCCATCTGACGCTCCAGGTGGAAGCGAGCCTCGATGCAGGTGAATTTACCTGGAGGGCGAGGCAGAAAAGAGGGAGGAAAAAGGAGGAGAGGGAGGGAGAAAGTTATTATAAGCTAAAGTAGTGAAAGTAGCTTAAATGCATGTGAGTTTACACGGAAGAAGAGGGCAGATTGGGAAGTAGGAAAGAAGTAAGGAAGAGATAGTGAGAGAGAAAGGATTCTAATCAGATATTAACCAATCTGACGCTCCATACAGGTGAATTTACCAGCAGGAAGAGGTCGGTGGAAGTAGGAAAGAAGGAGTAAGGGAGAGGGAAAAAACTGAGAATTGTCAGGTAGAAAAAGGCCTTGATTTATGTTAATTTACCTGGAGGAAGAAGGAGATCAGAAAGTAGGAAACAGGGTGTAAGGGAAACGAGAGGAAAAGGAAGACAGATTATTTTAATCAGATTTTGATTATCTGAAGCTTAAACCAGCGACAGCAGTTTGTTTGGAATAAACAGAAGAAGAAGAACTGCGTAGTTAGCATGAGCAGCGACAGAGAAAAGAGAAACTCAAACTGCATCAACAGAAAATCAAAGCTCCGCCCAAACTTTTTGATTGGTTGTGGATCTTCTAAAATCTTCTTCTTGTTAGCTAACATTTAATTGATAGGAAACAGTCAATGCAAATTTAACATCCCGCTTTTGGTCAAAATAAGTCAATTTCATCCCAATGACATTGATTTTTACAAACATTATATGTTTAAGTAAGCATACCAGCTGCAGCTTCAAAATAAGGTTAAAAAGAAATGCTGTCATTTCCCTCGGGATCTCAGCCAGTCCATTTTAGAGAGATCAATGACTTCAGTCTAATGAAATTAACCTTAAGAAAGCGAGTAATAATGCCAGAGGTGGCGCTATACTCTTGAGTCTGGGTATTGGGCCTTAAAAATGTATGTCAATCAAGTTCTGTCATGATCATTTACATAGAGATTTAATTGCAAAATGCTATATGTATCCATTTTAGAAAAGAAAACAAATTGTTACCTAATATTTTTTGCTAAATATTTAATAAACACAGATAGTATCCTCTAAAGATTACTATTTTGTAAGAAAATTGCTTTGTGTCAGTAGTCATTTTGTCAGAGCAGGTGTCCTATCTTTCAGATGGTGAACATCTTATTTTGGAACGAATGAATCTACGGCACATCAAACGTAAGAGGTTGTTTCCCGGGAAAATATTAAAAAATAATGTTCAGCGACATTTGGAGGATTATTAATGTAAAAGTCGATGTTTTAACTTTACTTAAAAGCAAAGTGTTCTTTCATCAGTCTCCCCGAAGCGTCACAGTTCCATTAGCAGCGAAGAGTCTTTCTGAATTCCCTATTATTATCTTTATATGAAAGGGCACATTATCCAAACACTGACGCAGTCGTGTCCCCTGGACACACAGGTGGAAATGATGAGAGAGAGGGGAGAATGAAAAGACGGAGCTGGAGGGAAAGAGAACGCAAGAGAGAGGGAGAAAGAAAGCAAGAACGAGGGATAGGAATAAAGAAAAGAGGGGGGTTGTTAAGCTGACAGAGGAAGGGAGGATGAGGACGAGAGGGAGGAATGTGGGGACGAGGGAGGGGTGAAGAATGACAGCTTTGAGACGAAATGTCACTCATGCTTTGGTACTCATGCTAAGCTTCAGTGTAAATCATGAGGGGAAAACCAGAGAGACACAAATACTCCGGTTAGACGGATATCAAGTGAAGCAAAACGTGTTGAGTATTTGAAACAAACACGAGAACTGGTTTGGATTTATATTGGTTATATTGGTCAAATTGTTACAAATTGTTTAAAAAGTGGTTTTGAATACCACGCTGGTAAAAGCTCAAAAAAGAGCTGGTTCATTATAACATCTATAAAGAGAGACTTCGCAACTATAACTTAGAACTAAAAAGGGCAAGGCAGTCCTTTTTCTCCGCGATTATTAATAAAAATAACAACAATGCACGCACCTTATTTACTGTCGTTGAGAAACTGACAAACCCCTCAGCATCAGTCCCACCTGAACTGCTATCCACCAAGCCATACACTGACTTTGCATCAACAGTCTGTAACTCCATCTCGGGCAAAGTGGCTATGTTGCCTGTGCCTCAGCATAAAACCACTTTAGTTAATTTGCCACATTTTCACCCCCTAGATTATGCAACCCTGACAGAAATTGTCCAACACTTTAGGCCTACTACCTGCTGCCTTGACACTCTGCCTACAAGCTTTTTTAAAAATGTTTTTAACTGCATAGCATCAGATGTACTACAAATAGTCAATAGTTCTCTTCAGTCAGGCCTTTTTCCAAAGGCCCTGAAGACCGCAGTTATTAAACCGCTTTTGAAAAAAGTCTAACCTGGATGTCTCCTTGATAAATAACTACAGGCCCATATCAAACTTACCTTTTTTTTAGGAAAGATCATTGAGAAGGTTGTTTTTCAGCAACTCAATCCTTTCTTGGTGCAAAACAATTTCTTCAATGTTTTTCAGTCTAGTTTTCGACCACAGCACCGAGGCTGCACTTGTGAAAGTCTTAAACGACATTCATCTGAGCAGTGACGCGTCAAAAATTTCGGTTTTGGTATTACTGGATCTCAGTGCGGCATTCGACACGGTTGACCATAAGATATTGCTCGACAGATTGGAAAAGTGGGTGGGACTCTCTGGCACTGTGCTGAATTGGTTCAAATCATATTTACAAGATAGGGACTACTTTGTATCGATTGGCAATTATGAATCTGAGTGAACAAAAATCCCATGCGGAGTTCCTCAAGGGTCCATTCTCGGGCCTCTTCTATTCAATATCTACATGCTCCCCCTTGCTCAGATCATGGAACATTATAACATCTCCTACCATACTTATGCAGATGACACACAATTCTACATAACAGTGTCACCACATGACTACAGTCCCTTACATTTGCTGAATAACTGCATTGAACAAATCAATGAGTGGATGTGCCAGAATTTTCTACAGCTGAACTCAGAAAAAAATGAAATAATTGTTTTTGGCCCCAAAAAAGAAAGATTAAAAGTCAGTTCTCACCTTGACTCCATGACACTAAAACCTACAAATCAAGCTAGAAATCTTGGTGTATTTATGGACTCTGACCTAAATTTCAACAGCCACATAAAGACAATCACAAAATCAGCCTACTACCACCTTAAAAACATAGCAAGAATTAAAGGATTTTTATCTAAACAAGATACAGAAAAACTAGTTCATGCATTTATTTTCAGCAGGCTAGACTATTGTAACGGTGTCTTCACAGGTCTTAGCAAAAAATCAATCAGACAGTAGCAGCTTATACAGAATGCTGCTGCCAGAGTCGTCACTAACACCAAGAAAATGGAGCACATTACACCAGTCCTCAAATCACTGCACTGGCTTCCTGTGTGTCAAAGGATAGACTTTAAAATCCTATTACTAATCTATAAAGCACTAAATGGTCTCAAGCCCAAATACATTTTTGATTTGCTCGTACGTCATGAAGCACTCAGATCCCTCAGGTCATCTGGGACAGGTTTACTCAGTGTTCCCAGGATCAGAACCAAGCAAGGTGAAGCAGCTTTTAGTTTCTATGCTCCCCACCTGTGGAACAAGCTTCCTGAATACCTGAGGTCTGCTAAAACTGTCAGCTCATTTAAATCAGGTCTTAAAACATTATTGTTTACTGCGGCTTTCCAATAAATTAAATATGTAACGTCTTTTTAATCTTTAACTATTTATTTCCTTCCTGTTTTTGTTTTTGGCTTTTAAATGCAATTTTAATGTCTTTTTGTCTTCTTGTTTTTAATGTCCTTTAAATGCAATCTTAATGTCATCTTAATGTCCTATTTTCAATGTATTTTCTATGCCCTTGTAAAGCACTTTGAATTGCTTTGTGTCTGAATGGTGCTATAGAAATAAAATTGCCTTGCCTTGCCTTGCCTTGAAAGACGCGCCGCCATGTTGGAAGAGTGATGACGAAATGAAAGATTGTAAATTAAGTTAAAAAAAAAAGAATATTTCTATGTGGTGGCAGGAGGTTCATGGGATTATGGTAATTCTGACGAATACTAGGCACAGCAATGCACAGAAATGAGGTGTTTTCTTCACATAGACTCTGTGGTTGCGGTCAAATGCAGCTGAGGATTTACATGTTATCTTAAAGAGCTCTCTCCTCCTCGTCTTTCAATTCAGCCTTAAAGGAAGAGGCAACAATGCAAAACCACATACATCTAATGTAGGCTAGAAGCTCCATAGCCGAACATTGTTAGCTCTTTCGATTGGAAATACCAAATCTGCTCGAGCATTTTTGTTCTCCTAAATCTGGTTTAAGGATTTGCTAAGATTTTGCAGATTTTGCGTCACAAATCCTATTGTGGTAATTTTTGAAAACTACATCCGTTAGGGAACTGTTTGGTTCCTTTTTCTCTTTTTATTTACCGGTCTCCTCGCCAGTTATTGCTAGGCTAGTCCTGCTAAGTTAGCTAGCTTACTGAGCTAGCAAACAATGTTTTTCTCTCCTCTTCTGCTCCTCTACTGCTACTACTTCGGTTGGCCACCCCCCTTTTTGAATTAACATAACACCATTAGTCTAGAGGTGAGTCTAGTGCTCAGTATAGTGCAAGGCATGTTGGGAAACTGAGTATTTAAACATTTTAATAAGGTGGCTCCTCTGTTTCTCTGTTTCTTCCTATGCTGTTCTTTGAAGAACTGGGGCACACTGCAGGCTGTTATGGAATATATAGATATGAGCCTGTTTTTGTCCGTTCACCCTCCCAATGTCACCTTCCTTTAACTTTGTGCCTAAACTTCAATCTATTGGGGGTTTTTTTTACGCCACAGAAAAACAGCCTGTATACTGTACACACACTGTGGCTGCAGTTGACAGTATGGTGATCTGTGACAGTCTGATGTTATACGATGCCAACAGCACCATTTGTCCTTGTGCGTCTATGAAGGGAAAGTAACCCTGCATGTTTACGCTTGCAGCATGTTGGAGTAAAAGAGGAGTAGAGGGATTATGAGATGGAGTCAGGAATATTACCTCCATCTCCTCATCCCTCTGCTACAATATGCTGCCAGCATAAACATCCAGACACACAAGAACAATTGATGCTTTCAGCAGAGCAGAACAGTGGAGACAGAGATCACCAACAGTTCAATTGCTATTACAGAATATATGCATGGGTTACCAAAAACTGTAAAATACAATAAAGTAGTAAATGAAGTGGTGAGTTTTACTTCTCTCCATCTTTGTTGCTCAGCCTCACTGTGGTGTTTCTGCACTGCACTTCCCACAGATCACCTGCCAATCAAACAGGGTGGGCGGGGCTTGGATTTTCTGTTGATGCAGTTTGAGTTAATGTAGATTTATATATTCATATGTTGGTTGTGTATATATTTTATCCCAAATTTATATTGATGTGCTGAGCAACATGGAGGGCCAGAATATGAAGGATGCAAAGTAAAAAAAAAAATATATATATATATTTTTAAAATATAAATTCAACAATAATAGTACTCAAGGAATAAGGAATAAGGAAAGAAAAACCTAAATAAATTATAAATATATGAAAAAAACAATAGGACAATAAGGATTTTCTTTTTCAATTCTTTCAAGGTTCCATTCTTCTCATCGTTGACCATTTGTAGAGATTTTATAAGATAGGCTATTCATATTCTATCAGAAAAATATCATGTTCTTGCAATTGCTGCAAATGTTTTAAGTGCAAAACAAAATAGCAGCAAGGATAATCAAATTAACAGACGTTTCAATTGACTTATTTGCATTGCAACAACAGTAACAAATGTCCCTCCTCCTCTTCCTCCTCTTCCTCCTCTCTCTGTAATGTAATGAGCGCTCTGCGTCGCATAATAAACCACAGCAGCAACCAGAGAGCAAGATGGCCGAAGATCCATTTAATCAAGGAAGATCAATGAACGGCAGCCTCATCAATTAGAGTTAACCCTAAAAGTCTGGGAGGGGAGGGGGGAGGAGAGGAGAGAGGAGAGGAGAGGAGAGGAGAGGAGAGGAGAGGAAAATGATAGAAGAAAGGAGGAAAAGGAGAAGGAGGTGGAGAGGAGAGAAAGGAGCAGAGAAAAAGAGAAGGAAGAAGTAGAAGGGGCAGGAGGGGAGAAAATAGAGAAAATGAGAGGAGGAAGATAGAGAAGAGGAAAGGGGAGGGAAGAGAGGAGAGGAGGAGAAGATAGGAAATGAGAAAAGAGGGGAGAAGAAGATGAGAGAATGATAAAGGAGAGGAGATGAAAGGTGAAATGGATAGAAGAGACGGGAGAAGGATAAAGGGTAAAGGAAAGGAGGTGAGAGGAAAAGGGGGACGGAGGAGAAGAGGATGGAGGAGAGAAGGACAGGATAGAAAGGATGAGAGGGAGGAAGGAGGAGAGGAGAGGAAGGGGAGGAAGAGGAAAATAAGAAGGGAAGAGGAGAAGAATAGGAGAACAGGAAAGTATAGAGGTGATGAGAAGATGAAGGATAGAGGAGAGAAGAGGAGAGGAAAGGTGAGGAGGGAGGGAAGAGGAGAGGAGAGACTTGATTTATAGCTGTGATTCACTTCAGAGCGTTTAAGTGCTGTCCATATTTTCCATCTGATAAGAAGATTGAAATTATTCAGCCGGGCCTGAGTGTGTGTGTGTGTGTGTGTGTGTGTGCATATGTGTGTGTGTCTATTTCTGGAAATACACTGAAATGCTTCCAGGCATGTGTGTGTGTGTGTGTGTCTGACTCTGCATGTGTGTGTGTATATGTGTATTTCCTTGAATGTATGGAGTATTTTCATACATGTGTGTGTCTGACTGTGTGTGTGTGTGTGTGTGTGTGTGTGTGTGTGTGTGTGTGTGTGTGTGTGTGGGTGTGTGTGTGTGTGTGTGTGGGTGTGGACGGAAAACAAATGCTATTGATAAAAATGCCCTGCAATGCACCAGGCCACGTAATTAGTATTTCAACCAGTGTCTTTTTGTATGTGTGTGTGTGGGGGGGGGGGGAGGGAGGGGGTGATGGAGGGATGTAAAAAAGAAAAAAGACGAGTCAATGGAGGGGTGGAGAGGGAGAGAGGGAGAGAGACGGGGGATGCTCTCTCTCTCTCTCTCTCTCTCTCTCTCTCTCTTCAAGTCACAATAGACTGCAGCTAATAAATCTGAGGAAAAACGACACCTTAATTCCCTCTTAATGCTTGATTGGGAAGCAGCGAGGCGAGTGCGTGCTCACACACACACACACACACACACACACACACACACACACACACACACACACCACACACACACACACACACACACACACACAGAGGAGCGGCATGGCTGGAGAATGAGAATAATAGGCCGGAGATGAGAGAGAAGTGAGCAGAATGAGTTATAGAAAAGGGAGAGAGAGATATAAAGAGAGAGAGAGAGAGAGAAGTAAATTGTCCTCCTCAGAAAAGCGTGTCTGCTATTCTGAGGAGAAGAAAGGAAAGGAGCGGAGAGTCTTGCTCTCCTAACTGTTGGTTAGTTACAGTCAAACGGCTCAGATTGCTCTTTGTGGCAACTAGTAAATTAATGCGTTAGTTTTTCAATTCTTGTAATGTGTTACCAGTTACTTTTTAAAATTAGAATATCATTACTTTTATTTTTCTTTCATATTGTTTCATTTTTGTTTGTGCACGTTTTTTAAAAAAATAGGAAAAAAGTGAAAATCTCATGCAATTGAAAAAACAAACTCTGCTTGATATAAGTTAAATTGTCTATTTAAATTTTTAGAGATTAAAAAACAGAACAATAGTCTTACATTGCATATTAAAACAACATGAACAACAAGCCATGTTGCTACAGCGTGGTTCTGAAGTGGGTAACACAAAAGTACTCTAACAAATTACTTATAATAAAGAGTAACTTTGTAATGTAAGTAGTTACTTTTTAAGATACGTAACAAAGTAAAGTAACTAATTACTTCTAAAAGTAATTTTGCTCATAATGTCGGTGATCTAGGAATTGAAGCTTATTCTCTGGTTCCATCCAACTGTCAAGCAAATTGTAAACTAACTTAAAAAATGTTGAAAAATAAAATGAGATGTGAATTAGATGGAATAATTTCCATCAGCTGGGTTGAAGTGAATAAATTGGCTTCCTGAATGTCGAAACACATCCACAAGACAAATGGAGAAAAACATGTTGGAGGATTGATTATTGGGCAAGTTATTACTGTGTCAGCTGCTGCTGGTCATATTTCATGCTTTCATCTGAAGAGGAAAACAAACAAAGGCATTTGATTATATTGTAATGCTCCAACTAATATTCATACAAGCGACTGTTGTTCAATGAGACTGAATCAGGCCGATGTCATTATTAGCTGCTGTCGTCAGTGGCTGTCGCTGCTCATGCTAACTACCCACTTCTTCTTCTTCTGTTTATTCCAAATAAAGTGGAAATGTAAAACGCATCACTTGGATTTTTCCCAGGAAAGAGCGACCAGACACCGGCTGTTTAGAACAGACAGTGGAGAAGCTTTATGAACTGGATATAGGCTGGATCACTGACTACGTTTACATGGACCGCAATAATCCGACTATTGACCTTATTCTAAATAAGACAATATTTCGATTAAGGTGTTTACATGAGCTGCTTATAGAATATTCCATCCATATTCCTGTTTACATGCTACAGAGCAGAGTCTGATTAATGACTGAAGACGCACGCCCACAAGGGAATTTAACCTGAAACCCTTTCTGTCTTGTTGCTGCCGTGGTCGGGACAAAATGTCGGGACTTCTTTTTACCGGTGGCAGTCATCTTTTCTTCTGTAAACAAGTTGCGCAACACTCTCTGGAAGCTAGAGCATGTGTCGTCAAGCAGGTGGATTACTGTACGTGTCGCAAAATGCTGCAAAAACTCTGACAGGACGTCACAGTGCGATTAAGGTGTTTACATCTCTACAACGCACTTCAATAATGAGACTAAGATCTGAATACTCCACATGTCTTAATCCGACTATTGCTTACTCCGACTATGACCTTATTCCGGTTAAGGTAATCAGAAAATGCTGTTTACATGGCAGTGTCTTATTCAGAGTATTGTCTTAATCGGGTTAATATCGGAATATTGCAGTCCATGTAAACGTGCTCACTGTTGAGTTAGAGGAAATAGAGAGCAGCAAAACAGACATTTATTTATATGGAAGTGTCACAGATTATTACTTTAAATTGTTGCTGTGGAGGCACAGGTGTGTCAGGATTATTCTGTTCTATTTTTAGGTGATGTGTTGTCATGTTTCAAACAGGGAAACTCAGTAAACATCATTGCAACGTGATGCGAGATCGACTAAGAGTGGGACTTGTGTTACATCAGTTGGAGATGGAGAAGCAAAACAGACTTTTTTTTATATATATGGAAAAGTCACAGATTATTACTTTGATGTCTGTGTGTGCATCAGTCTGTGTGTGAGTGCAAGTGCATATGCTTATGTGTGGATTTGTCAGTGTGTGTGGATTTGTGTGTGTGTGTGTGAGCATGTGCATCTATTCTACGTGCCTGTGCGTGTGTGTATCTGTGTTTGTGGTGTGTGTGTGTGTGTGTGTGTGTGTGTCTGTACTGAGCCGTGTCAAGGCTTTTCGTCTGGAGGTGGATCATTCATCTCCACAGCGGCGACAGCAGAAGTCAACCTCTGTATGAGTGATGGCTCTGAATCTGAACTAATCAGCCTACTGCTGCGCGCGCACACACACACACACACATACACACACACACACACACACACACACACACACACACACTTCAACTTAGAGCGATGGTTTGTTTTAGCGACGGGTTTCCATGCAACGTTTCATTTTGTAGAAGCAGGTTTCCATGCGAGTTTGATTTTTGTGTTTTTTGGAAATGCGTCTCAACATGTTCTGCTGTTGTTTTCCTCCATACAGGGAAATGGGAGGTTAAATGTTAAGATTTAATGCTAATGAAGAGAGCAAACTCACACTGTCTCTTTACTTGTTTACTACCAGCTGCATTTGCCTATAAAAGAACAACTATTTCACCTAGAAAGAGGTGCTTAATAATTCAAAATTATGGATTGCAGCAAAAGTGCGGCTTTCATTTTATTATCTTCAAGATTTAATGTTAAGAAAAAAAAAAAAAGATTATGAGAGAGAAGTGAGCAGAAAGAGTTATAGAAAAGGGAGAGAGATATAAAGAGAGAGAGAGACATAAAGAAAGAGAGAGAGACAGAGAGAGAGAGAGTGAGAGAGAGAGAGAGAGAGAAGTAAATTGTCCTTGAAGAATGTGTGTCTAATTGTGTATAATCTGTATAAACTGAAAATAAAATGATTGAAAGAAAGAAAAAACCCAGGTCAGCCTGATAGTGGCAAGACCTACAGACTAAATAAAAATGGAAATATCTGCTATGCATCTACTTGTCATTTTCTACTCCGGGTTTGCATTTAAAGTCACAGTGAAACAGTATTTTGAGAGCGTCATGCTTCCATAATAAACATAACGGAGGAGGAGGGATCATTCAAAAGTGACTGATGGTGTAAACCAATGGGATGGCAGTATCTTTTAGGGAGAGAAAGACACTTTTATATGATGATGGAAGGATATTCAAAAATCTATAATGGTGTTACTGGTATTGGAATTTTTTTGAAATGCCCACTGGTACACCATCTACTGAAAATACACTGTTTTCCAGGAAGTAAAGGTAATGTGATTTTTATATAAAATACAAGAAAATAAAAACTGTAAATTGCTTTTTTTTTGCCGTTTATTGTTCAGTAGGTTATGAAAATTAGCTAACGAGCGAAAAAGCCATTTTTCATTTCATTGTGAGTTTAAGTCCTTGTAGTTTAAATCCGCAATACATTTTATTTTCCAATTCCTCTGTGTTTATCCTTTCATTTTTGGCTGAAAAATGACCTAAAATAAAATTCAACAAAACATGTAATTCTGTTTCTGTGCTCTCTGTTGCTTAGTCCTCCCAAATATCCGTTAAGCATCTCTGTCCATTTATCTAGCGCTTTTTCCTTCTATTTTCCAGCATCCGAACAGAGATTTTTTCTGTTTTCTGTGGAGTGTGTGTGTTTGTGTGTGAGTGTGTGTGTGTGTGTGTGAGTGTGTGTGTGTGTGTGTGTGAGAGCGGTGGACTGGCGGGGTTTGACCGGACAGATGGTTTTCAGCCACACTTGGAAGACCTGGAGGGAGAAACAGAGCGTGGCGTCCGCCCCCGTCCTCCCCCGTCCTCTCTGCCGCTCTCTCTCCTTCCTCTCTCTCTCTCTCTTTTCCTGATTTTTCTACTCTTCTTCTTCTACTCCCAGTCCTCCCCGGCGTGCAGTGCTTTCCTCTCCTCTCCTTTCCAACCCTCTTCTTTTCTCCTCTTCAGTTCTCTCCTCTATTATTCTCTGCCGTTCTCTTCCTCAATCCTCCTCTGTTCTCGTCTTCTTTTCTTCTCTTCTCTCCTGTTTCTGTTATTCGCATCTCCTCTCTTTTCCAATCCTTTCTTCTTCTCCTCTCCTCTGCCCTTCCCTTGTCTTCAATCCTTTCCTGAACCCTCTTCCTTTCCTCTCCTCTCTTATTTTCTCTTCTTCTCCCCTTCTGTTTGTTCTTTTTTTCCACTCTTCTCCTTTATCCTCCTCTTTTATCCTCTCCTATATGCTGCTATTCCCTTCTCCCCTCGTCTCCTCTCTCTCTCATCTCCTCTATCCTTCCCTGTACTCTCTATTCATCTCCTCGTTTCTCATCTCTCCTCCTCTTCTCTCCTCTCTCCATCTCCATGTATTTGCTATTCTCTTTCTCTCCTTTCCAATCCTCCCTTCTCTTATCCTTCCCTGTACTCCCCGCTCTTTTCATCTCCTCTCTTCTTCTGTTTCCTCCCTTTTTGCCAATCCTGGCCTCTTATTCTCTCATTTCCAGCCCTCTCCTCTCCATTTCATTTCTCTCTCAAATCAAAATTTTCAATTCAGTTCAATTTAAGTAAGCTATTGGCATGAACGGTAGAGAACCAGATTTGCCAAAGTATTTCTGTGCATCGTAAACCAATGAGTCCATTACATTTATCTTAGAAGAAGATCATAGAGACAGAAAAGTAAAAACAAGTATAGAAGTTGAAGTCGTATAAGTTGAAGAAACTTAAAAAACTACATTATGTTGGTATTATCAATGGAGATTATGTTTTAATAAGGAATAAATAAAAGTCAAAAGTTATTTCAACACACAGTCTTTTCCTCTTCACCGAGCGCTGCTGGGAGTTTCATGACAATGGAGAGAAAAGAAAGATTTATAGGGAATATAAATTTCAAATTCAGGCTATAGTGTTTCTCTCTTAATTCCACATATTTTGGACGGTGAAATAAAAAATGTAATGTCTCTGTCTCTGCCTCTGTCTCATGCGGTTCCCAGTGTTGACTCCAGCTCAGCTCTCCAGGCAGGCAGCAGTTTTGAAGTCTCCCTCTCTCAATTTCCAGCGTGTGATTGCCGAGTCTTTAGATAATATTCTCCCGTCGTTGGGATTTTGGATATTTAGATCTGTCTGTCTTCTCTTTGGCTCGACTCGCTCTTTAGTTGGGTTATTATCCCTTCTCCTCTCTTCCTCTCTCAACCCTCTCTCTTTTACAATGCAAAGTGTGATACAGACGGAAAATACATGGGGAGAGATTAAAAAAAAGAGGGAGAGAGAATATAGGGGGGTTGGAAAGAGAAGAAGAGATGGAGAAAGAGACAGAACGAGGTAGAGAGAGAGAGATTGTGTGTTTATGTGAAAGAATAAGATAAGGATAAGATGAGAAAGTGTGAGGGGGTGACAGAGAGTGAGGTAGAAAGGAGAGTAAGTTTGATTTAAAATATATTTTTAAAAAATCTGTGAGATTCTTGTTTTTCTTGATTTTGGCTCCTTTGACAGCTTTGGCGATAAGCGGCCATTGCTTTAGTGTTTGCTGTAATAATAAAGAAGACTGCAGCTTCTTATATCTCTCCTACCGTCTTCTATTTATTCCAAACAAACTGATGCTTGTTGCAGAGCTTTTATGAGCTGGTTGAATTGCACAGTATCAATCAGCAAAAGAGAGAGAAAAACTGGCATTTATTTATATGAAAAGGTTTCAGATTTTGCCTTTAAAGAGAGAGTGATAGACAGAGAGAGAGAGAGAGAGTGAGAGAGAGGGGGGAAGTGAGTCAGTTTGTCTGTGAGAGAGAGAGCAACAAAGAAGACAAAGAATAAGATAGCAGGAAGAGAACAGCCTGTTTTTGTGAAATTTTGTGAAATGAGAGTTTTAAAATACAAATAAGGCACTCTGTGAATGAAAGTGAGAGACATCCGTTTCTCCAGCAGGATGGGATCAGGTGGAGGAGACAGGACTAGAAGTTTAGACTAGTTTGACGGTGGAAAGTAAGGGTGTGGAGGATGAAGGGGGAACTCATGACAACAAGTTTTTGGTTCTTTTACCATGACCAAAACCTTAATCAAAGTTATTCTACTTGCCTAACCTTTACTAAATTTCCCCATGACGAACACGTGAAAATCAAGTCCAATTCCCGCTATTATCATATCAACGTAATCTTCACATTGTTTGTGTCCACTAGGGCTGAATGATTTTGAAGAAATATCTTATTTTGACTGATATTGCAATTGCGATATGATTCGCGATATTAGAGGGAATGATAATTTTTACATCATTATTCTCATTTTCATTGAAAAATGTATTAAAATGATTATGGTGCGATTTTTGCGGGGATCTGTACCAAACAAAGATGTTTTCTTAAGTCTGTAGAATGTGATGTGTAGGCCAGGACATCTCTGCAACACCACAATATT